>NW_028227982.1:0-46683 GCF_978045245.1 Mus caroli | reverse complement strand
TAAAGTGTGATTTTTCTCAATTTCCACCTTTTTTAGGGTTTCTCGGCATACTCTGGGTCCTACAGTGTGATTTTCTCATTTTCGACGTTTTTCACTTTTTTTTTTTTCCAAATCTGGGTCCTACATTGTGAAAATTCTCACTTTCCACCTTTTTCAGGTTTTCTCGCCTTTACTCTGGATCCTACAGTGTGTTTTTGAATTTTCCTCGTTTTTCAGTTTTTCTCACCATATGCCGGGTACTTCAGTGTGAATTTTTAATTTTCCACGTTTTTCAGGTTTTTCCGTCATATTCTGGGTCCTACAGTGTGATTTTCTCATTTCCACGGTTTTCAGGTTTTCTTCACATATTCCAGGTCCTTCAGTGTGAATTTTTAATTTTCTACTTTTTTCAGGTTTTCTTGCCATATTCTGGGTCCTTCAGTGTGAATTTTTAATTTTCCTCTTTTTTCAGGTTTTATTGCCATATTCCGGGTCCTTTAGTGTGAATTTTTAATTTTCTACATTTTTTAGGTTCTCTCGCCATATTTAGGGTCCTTCAGTATGAGGTTTTAATTTTCTAATTTTTCAGGGTTTCTCGACATATTCTGTGTCCTACAGCGTGTATTTTTAATTTTCCACGTTTTTCAGGTTTTTTTTTCGTCATATTGTGGGTCCTACAGTGTGATTTCCTCATTTTCTACATTTTTCAAGTTTTTTCGAAATTCTGGGTCTTAAAGTGTGATTTACTCAATTTCCACCTTTTTCAGGTTTTCTTGCCATATTCTGGGTCCTACAGTGTGATTTTCTCATTTTCGACGTTTTTCAAGTTTTTTCGCAATTCTGGGTCCTACAGTGTGATTATTCTCATTTTCCACCTTTTTCAGGTTTTCTCGCCATATTCGTGATACCTCAGTGTGAATTTTTAATTTTCTTTTTCAAAGTTTCTTGCCATATTCTGGGTCCTAGAGCGTGTATTTTTAATTTTCCACGTTTTTCATGGTTTCTGGGCATATTCTGGGTCCTACAGTGTGATTTTCTCATTTTCCATGTTTTTCATGTTTTTGTAATTCTGGGTAATATAGTGTGAATATTCTCATTTTCTACCTTTTTCATGTTTTCTCGGCATATTCAGGGTCCTTCAGTGTGAGTTTTTAATTTTCTACTTTTTTGAGCGTTTCTTGCCATATTCTGGGTGCTACAGAGTGTATTTTTAATTTTCCACGTTTCTCAGGGTTTCTCACCATATTCTGGGTCCTACAGTGTGATTTTCTCATTTTCCACCTCTTTCAGGTTTTCTCGCCATATTCGGGGTCCTTCATTGTGAGTTTTTAATTTTCTACTTTGTTGAGGGTTTCTTGCCATATTCTCGGTGCTACAGAGTGTATTTTTAATTTTCTACGTTTCTCAGGGTTTCTCGCCATATTCTGGGTCCTAAAATGTGATTTTCTCATTTTCCACATTTTTCAGGTTTTCTTGCCATATTTGGGGTTCTTCAGTGTGAGTTTTTAATTTTCTACTTTTTTGAGGGTTTCTTGCCATATTCTGGGTACTACAGAGTGTATTATTAATTTTCCACTTTTCTCAGGGTTTCTTGCCATATTCTGGGTCCTACAGTGTGATTTTCTCATTACGATGTTTTTCAAGTTTTTTTGTGCAATTCTGGGTCCTACACTGTGATTATTCTCATTTTCCACCTTTTCAGGTTTTCTCGCCATATTCCGGGTACTTCAGTGTGAATTTTTAGTTTTCTACTTTTTTCAGGGTTTCTCGCCATATTCCGGGTCCTTCAGTTGAATTTTTAATTTTCCCGTTTTTCAGGGTTTCTAACCATATTCTGGGTCCGATAATGTGAATTTTTAATTTTCACGTTTTTCAGGATTTCTCGGCATATTCTAGGTCCTGGAGTGTGAATTTTAAATTTTCACGTTTTTCAGGATTTCTCTAAATATTCTTGGTCCTGCAGTGTGATTTTCTCATTTTCCACCTTTTTCGGGTTTTCTTGCCATATTTGGGGTCCTTCAGTGTGAGTTTTTATTTTTCTACTTTTTTAAGGATTTCTCGCCATATTCTGGATCCTACAGTGTGATTTTCTCATTTTCCACCTTTTTCAGGTTTTTCTGGTCATGTTTGGGCTCCTTCACTGTGAATTTTTAATTTCCTACTTTTTTATTAAGTGTTTTCTCGCCATATTCTGGGTCCGTGAGTGTGAATTATTAATTTTCACGTTTTTCACATTTTCTCGGCATATTCTTGATCCTGCAGTGTGATTTTCTCATTTTCCACCTTTTGCAGGGTTTCTCGCCATATTTGGGGTCCTACATTGTGAGTTTGTTATTTTCAACTTTTTTCAGGGTTACACGCCATATTCTGGGTCTTACAGCATGTATTTTTAATTTTCCACGTTTTCAGGGTTTCTAGGCATAAGCTGGGTCCTACAGATTGATTATTCTCATTTTCCACCCTTTTCAGGTTTTCTTGCAATATTCGGGGTCCTTCAGTGTGAATTTTTAATTTTCTACTTTTTTCAGGTTTTCTCGCCATATGCTGGGTCCTACTGTGTGATTTTCTCATTTCCATGTTTTTCAGGGTCACTTGCCGTATTCCAGGTCCTTCAGTGTGAATTTTTTTCCACGGTTTTCAGTATTTCTCACCATATCTGGGTAATAAAGTGTGAATTTTTAATTGTCCACTTTTTTCATGGTTTCTCACCATATTCTGTGTCCGACTGTGTGAATTTTTAATTTTCAGGTTTTTCATGGTTGTTCGGCATATTCTGGTTTCTGCAGTGTGATTTTCTCATTTTCCACATTTTTCAAGTTTTTTCATATTTCTGGGTCCTACAGTGTGATTTTCTCTTTTTTCACCTTTTTCATGTTTTCTTGCCATATTTGGGGTCCCTCAGTGTGAGTTTTTACATTTCTAATTTTTCAGGGTTTCTCGACATATTATGGGTCCTACAGCGTGTATTTTTAATTTTCCACGTTTTTCAGTGTTTCTCAGCATATTCTGGGTCCTACAGTGTGATTTTCTTAATTTTGAAATTTTTCAAGTTTTTTCGCATATCTTGGTCCTACAGTGTGATTATTCTCATTTTCCAACTTTTTCAGGTTTTCTAGCCATATTCTGGGTCCTACAGTGTGAATTTTGAATTTTCCTAGTTTTTCAGGTTTTCTCGCCATATTCTGGGTCCTTCACTGTGAATTTTTAATTTTCCACTTCTTTCAAGTTTTTTGTAATATTATGGGTCCTACGGTGTGATTTTCTCATTTTCCACCTTTTTCAGGTTTTCTCGCCATATTCGGGGTCCTTCAATGTGAGTTTTTAATTCTCTACATTCTTCAGGGTTTCTCGCCATATTCTGGGTCCTACAGAGTGTATTTTTAATTTTCCACGTTTTTCAAGGTTTCTCTGCAAATTCTGGCTCGTACAGTGTGATTTTCCCATTTCCTCGTTTTTCAGGTTTTCTTGCCATATTCCAGGTCCTTCAGTCTGAATTTTTAATTTTCCACGTTTTTCAGTATTTCTCGCCATATTCTGGGCAATACAGTGTGATTTTCTCATTTTCCACTTGTTTCATGGTTTCTTGCCATATTCTGTGTCTGACAGTGTGAATTTTTTATTTTCACATTTTTCAGTGTTTCTCGGCATATTCTGGGTCTTGCAGTGTGATTTTCTCCTTTTCCACGTTTTTCAAGTTTTTTTTGTATTTCTGGGTCCTACAGTGTGATTTTCTCATTTTCCACCTTTTTCAGGTTAACTCTCCATATTCGGGGTCCTTCAGTGTGAGTTTTTAATTTTCTAGTTTTTCAGGGTTTCTCGGCATATTCTGGGTTCTGCAGTGTGATTTTCTCCTTTTCCACGTTTTTCAAGTTTTTTCGCTATTCTGTGTCCTACAGTGTGATTATACTCATTTTCCACCTTTTTCAGGTTTTTTGCCATATTCGGTGTCTTTCAGTGTGAGTTTTTAATTTTCTACTTTTTACTGTGTTTCTTGCAATATTCTGGCTCCAAAAAGCATATTTTTATTTTTTCTCGTTTTTCAGGGTTTCTTGGCATATTCTGGGTCCTACAATGTGATTTTCTCATTTTCCACTTTTTTTAAGTTTTTTCGCATTTCTATGTCCTACAGATTGTTTTTCTCATTTTCCACATTTTTCAGGTTTTCTCGCCATATTCCGGGTCCTTCAGTGTGAGTTTTTAATTTTCTACTTCTTTCAGGGTTTCTTGCCATATTCTGAATCCTACAGCGTGTATTTTTAATTTTCCACGTTTTCAGGGTTTCTGGCATATTCTTGCTCCTACTGTGCGATTTTCCAATTTTTGACTTTTTTCAAGTTTTTTTCCCCAATTCTCCATCCTACAGTGTGATTTTCTCATTTTCCACCTTTTTCAGGTTTTCTCAGCATATTCTGGGTCCTGCAGTGTGAATTTTTAATTTTCCACGTTTTTCAAGGTTTTTTTCCATATTCTGGTCCTATAGTGTGAATTTTTATTTTTCAACATTTTTCAGTGTTTCTCATCATATTCTGGGTCCTACAGTGTGAATTTCTCATTTTCCACCTTTTTCAGGGTTTCTTGCCATATTCTAGGTTCTTCAGTGGGAGTTTTTAATTTTCCATGTTTTTAAGGTTTTTTTTTTTCGTTATATTCTCAGTCCCACAGTGTGATTTTTTCATTTTCAAACTTTTTCAGGTTTTCTCGGCATATTCTTGTTCCTACAGTGTGAATTTAATTTTCCACATTTTTCAGTGTTTCTCGCCATATTCTGGGTCCCACAGTGTAAATTTTTAATTTTCCACGTTTTTAAGGGTTTTTTTTTTGGTAATATTCTTGGTCCGACAGTGTGAATATTTAATGTTTCACTTTTTTCAGCGTTTCTCGGCATATTCTGGGTCCTACAGTGTGATTTTCTCATTTTCCACATTTTTCAATTTTTTTCGTAATTCTGGGTCCTACAGTGTGATTTTCTCATTTTCCACCTTTTTCAGCCTTTCTAGCCATTTTTCGGGTCCTTCAGTGTGAGTTTTTAATTTTCTAATTTTTTCAGGGTTTCTCGCCGTATTCTGGGTCCTAAACGTTGTATTTTTAATTTTTCACGTTTTCAGGGTTTCTTGGCATATTCTGGGTCCTACAGTGTGATTTTCTCATTTTCGATATTTTCAAGTTTTTTCGTAATTCTGGGTCCTACAGTGTGATTTTCTCATTTTCCACCTTTTTCAGGTTTTCTCGCCATAATTGGGGTTCTTCAGTGTCAGTTTGTAATTTTCTACTTTTTTCAGGGTTTCTTGCCATATTTGGGGTCCTTCAGTGTGAGTTTTTAATTTTCTACTCTTTCAGGGTTTCTCGCCATAAACTGTGTCCTATAGTATGTATTTTTCATTTTCCACGTTTTTCAGGTTTTTTCTTCATATTCTGGGTCCTACACTGTGATTTTCTCATTTCCACATTTTCAGGTTTTCTTGCCATATTCCAGGTCCTTCAGTGTGGATTTTTAATTTTCCATGTTTTTCAGTATTTCTCCCCATATTATGGGTAATACAGTGTGAATTTTAATTATCCACTTTTTTTCATGGTTTCTCGCCATATTCTGTGTCCGACAGTGTGAATTTTTGATTTTCACGTTTTTCAGTGTTTCTTGAAATATTCTGGGTCCTGCAGTGTGATTTTCTCATTTTCCACCTTTTTCAGGTTTTCTCCCCATATTTGGGGTCCTTCAGTGTCAGTTTGTATTTTTCTACTTTCTTCAGGGTTTCTCACCATATTCTGGATCCTACAGTGTGATTTTCTCATTTTCCACCTTTTTCAGGTTTTCTCGCCATGTTTGGGCTCCTTCACTGTGAGATTTTAATTTTCTACTTTTTTATTAACTTTTTCTCGCCATATTCTGGGTCCGTTAGTGTGAATTTTTAATTTTCACGTTTTTCACATTTTCTCGGCCTATTCTGGGTCCTGAAATGTGATTTTCTCATTTTCCACCTTTTTCAGGGTTTCTCGCCATATTTGGGGTCCAACAGTGTGAGTTTGTAATTTTGAACTTTTTTCAGGGTTTTTCGCCATATTCTGGGTCCTACAGCATGTATTTTTAATTTTCCACGTTTTCAGGGTTTCTGGGCAAAATCTGGGTCCTTCAGTGTGATTATTCTCATTTTCCACCTTTTTCAGGTTTTCTCACCATATTCGGGGTCCTTCAGTGTGAATTTTTAATTTTCTACTTTTTTCAGGTTTTCTCGCCATATTTTGGGTCCTACAGCATGTTTTTTTAATTTTACACGTTTTCAGGGTTTCTGGGCATAATCTGGGTCCTACAGTGTGATTATTCTCATTTTCCACCTTTTTCAGGTTTTCAAACCATATTTGGGGTCTTTCAGTGTGAATTTTTAATTTTCTACTTTTTTCAGGTTTTCTCGCCATATTCTGTGTCCTTCAGTGTGAGTTTTTTATCTTCCTCCTTTTTCAGGTTTTTCGCCATATTCTGGGTCCTTCCGTGTGATATTTTAATATTTTATCTTTTTCAGGTTTTTTCGTCATATTCTGGGTCATACTGTGTGAATTTCTCATTTCCATGTTTTTTCAGGGTCTCTTGCCATATTCCAGGTCCTTCATTGTGAATTTTATCCCACGGTTTTCAGTATTTCTCTCCATATCTGGGTAATGAAGTGTGAATTTTTAATTGTCCAGTCTTTTCATGGTTTCTCACCATATTCTGTGTCCAATAGTGTGAATTTTTAATTTTCAGGTTTTTCATGCTTATTCGGCATATTCTGGTTTCTGCAGTGTGATTTTCTCATTTTCCACGTTTTTCAAGTTTTTTCGTATTTTGGGTCCTACAAGTGTGATTTTCTCATTTTCGATGTTTTTCATGTTTTTGTAATTCTGGGTAATACAGTGTATTTATTCTCATTTTCTACCTTTTTCATGTTTTCGCGCCATATTCGGGATCCTTCAGTGTGAGTTTTTAATTTTCTACTTTGTTGAGGGTTTCTTGCCATATTCTCAGTGCTACAGAGTGTATTTTTAATTTTCCACGTTTCTCAGGGTTTCTCCCCATATTCTGGGTCCTAAAATGTGATTTTCTCATTTACGACGTTTTTCAAGTATTTTCGGAATTCTGGTTCCTACACTGTGATTATTCTCATTTTCCACATTTTTCAGGTTTTCTTGCCATATTTGGGTTCCTTCAGTGTGAGTTTTTAATTTTCTACTTTTATGAGGGTTTCTTGCCATATTCTGGGTACTACAGAGTGTATTATTAATTTTCCACCTTTCTCAGGGTTTCTTGTCATATTCTGGGTCCTACAGTGTCTGTCTGTCTCTCTGTGTGTCTGATCCCCTGGAACTGTAGATGGGCCAGCATATAGTTGCTGGTAGTTGATCCCAGGTTCTCTGGAAGAGGAGACAATGCTGTTAATTGTTGAGCCCTTTCAGTGGCTCCACCTATCTTTAAATTTTTAGAAGTATATATTAGGCTGTGTTTATGTACATATTATGAAGACCATAAGAGGGATTTAGATTCTCCAGAATCTGACACCCTCTTCTGGAGTGTCTGAAGACAACTACAGTGTACTTATATCTAATAAATACATAAATAAATAAATAAATAAATAAATAAATAAATAAACATTATTTTAAAAGGATAAGAAAGAAAGAAAGACCAGGCAGGCCTGCCCTCCTTATCTCTGTCAGTCTGTCTGTCTGTCTGTCTGATCCCCTGGAACTGGAGATGGGCCACCATACAGTTGCTGGTAGTTGATCCCAGGTTCTCTGGAAGAAGAGACAATGCTGTTAATTGTTGAGCCCTTTCAGTGGCCCCACCCATCTTTAAATTTTTAGAAGTGTATGTGAATCTGTGTTTATGTCCATCATATGGAGACCATAAGAGGGATTTATATTCTCCAGAATCTGACACCCTCTTCTGGAGTGTCTGAAGACAGCTACAGTGTACTTATATCTAATAAATACATAAATAAATAAATAAATAAACATTTTTTTAAAAGGATAAGAAAGAAAGAAAAACCAGGCAGGCCTGCAATCCTTGTCTGTCTGTCTGTATGTATGTCTGTCTGATCCCCTGGAACTGGATATGGGCCACAATATAGTTGCTGGTAGTTGATCCCAGGTCCTCTGGAAGAGGAGACAATGCTGTTAGTTGTTGAGCCCTCTCAGGGGCCCCACCCATCTTTAAATTTTTAGAAGTATATGTGAGGCTGTGTTTATGTACATCATATGCAGACCATAAGAGGGATTTAGATTCTCCAGAATCTGACACACTCTAATGGAGTGTCTGAAGACAGCTACAGTGTACTTATATCTAATAAATACATAAATAAATAAATAAACATTTTTTAAAAAGTATAAGAAAGAAAGAAAAATCAGGCAGGCATGCCATCCTTATCTCTGTCTGTCTGTCTGTCTGTCGTATCCCCTGGAACTTGAGATGGGCCACCATATAGTTGCTGGTAGTTGATCCCACGTTCTCTGGAAGAAGAAACAATGCTGTTAATTGTTGAGCCCTTTCAGTGGGCCCACCCATATTTTAATTTTTAGAAGTATATGTGAGGCTCTGTTTATGTACATCATATGCAGACCATAAGAGGGATTTAGATTCTCCAGAATTTGACACCCTCTTCTGGAGTGTCTGAAGACAGCTACAGTGTACTTATATCTAAGAAATGCATAAATAAATAAATAAATAAATAAATAAATAAATAAATAAATATTTTTTAAAAAGGAAAAGAAAGAAAGAAAGACCAGGCAGGCCTGCCATCCTTAGCACTGTCTGTATGTCTGTCTGTCTGATCCCCTGGAACTGGAGATGGGCCACCATATAGTTGCTGGTAGTTGATCCCAGGTACTCTGGAAGAGGAGTCAATGCTGTTAATTGTTGAGCTTTTAGAGTGGCCCCACCCTTCTTTAAATTTTTAGAAGTATATGTGAGGCTGTGTTTATGTACATCATATGCAGACCATAAGAGGGATTTAGATTCTCCAGAATCTGACATCCTCTTCTGGAGTGTCTGAACAGCTACAGTGTATTTATATCTAATAAATAAATAGATAAATAAATAAATAAATAAATAAACATTTTTTTAAAAAGGATAAGAAAGAAAGAAAGACCAGGCAGGCCTGCCATCCATATCTCTGTCTGTCTGTCTCTCTGTCTATCTGATCCCCGGGAACTGGAGATGGGCCACCATATAGTTTCTGGTAGTTGATCCAAGGTTCTCTGGAAGAGGAGAAAATGCTCTTAATTGTTGAGCCCTATCAGTGGCCCCACACTTCTTTAAATATTTAGAAGTATATGTGAGGCCTGTTTATGAACATCATATTCAGATTATAAGAGGATTTAGATTCTCCAGAATCTGACACCCTCTACTGGAGTGTCTGAAGACAGCTACAGTGTACTTATATATAATAAATACATAAATAAATAAATAAATAAATAAATAAATAAATAAATAAATAAATAAACATTTTTAAAAAGGATAAGAAAGAAATTAAGACCAGGCAGGCCTGCCATCCTTATTTCTGTCTGTCTGTCTGTCTGTCTGTCTGATCCCCTGGAACTGGAGATGGGCCACCATATAGTTGCTGGTAGTTGATCCAAGGTTCTCTGGAAGAGGAGACAATGCTGTTAATTGTTGAGCCCTTTCAGTGGCCCCACACTTCTTTAAATATTTAGAAGTATATATGAGGCTGTGTTTATGTACATCATATTCAGATTATAAGAGGGTTTAGATTCTCCAGAATCTGACACCCTCTACTGGAGTGTCTGAAGACAGCTACAGTGTACTTATAATAAATAAATAAATAAATAAATAAATAAATAAATAAATAAACATTTTTTAAAAAGGATAAGAAAGAAAGTAAGACCAGGCAGGCCTCCCATCCTTATCTCTGTCTGTCTGTCTGTCTGTGTGTCTTTCTGAACCCCTGGAACGGGAGATGGGCTACCATATAGTTCCTGGTAGTTGATCCCGGGTTCTCTGGAAGAGGAGACAATGCTGTTTATTGTTGAGCCCTATCAGTGGCCCTACCCATCTTTAAATTTTTAGAAGTGTCTTGAGGCTGTGTTTATGTACATCATATGCAGACCAGAAGAGGGATTTAGATTCATCAGAACCTGTCACCCTCTTCTGGAGTGTCTGAAGACAGCTACAGTGTACTTATATCTAATAAATAAATAAATAAATAAATAAATAAATAAATAAATAAATAAATAAACATTATTTAAACCGGATAAAAAAGAAAGAAAGACCAGGAGGCCTGCCATCCTTATCTCTGTCTGTCTGTCTGTCTGTCTGTCGTTCTGATCCCCTGGAACTGGAGATGGGCCACCATATAGGTGCTGGTAGTTGATCCCAGGTTCTCTGGAAGAGGAGACAATGCTGTTAATTGTTGAGCCCTTTCAGCGGCCCCACTCATCGTTAAATTTTTACTAGTATATGTTAGGCTGTGTTTATGTACATCATATGCAGACTATAAGAGGGATTTAGATTCTCCCGAATCTGACACCCTCTTCTGGAGTGTCTGAAGACAGCTACAGTGTATTTATATCTAATAAATACATAAATAAATAATCATTTTTTAAAAAGGATAAGAAAGAAAGAAAGACCAGGCTGGCCTACCATCCTTATCCTTGTCTGTGTGTCTGTCTGTCTGATCCCCTGGGAGTGGAGATGGGACACCATATAGTTGCAGGTAGTTGATCCCAGGTTCTCTGGAAGAGGAGACAATGCTGTTAATTGCTGAGCACTTTCAGTGCCCCCCCCCACCGTAAAATTTTAAGAAGTATATGTAAGGCTGTGTTTATGTACATCATATACAGACCATAAGAGGGATTTAGATTCTCCAGAAGATGACACCCTCTTCTAGAGTGTCTGAAGACAGCTATAGTGTACTTATATATAATAAATAAATAAATAAATAAATAAATAAATAAATAAATAAACATTTTTTTAAAAGTATAAGAAAGAAAGAAAGACCAGGCAGGCCTCCATCCTTATCTCTGTCAGTCTGTCTGTCTGACTGTCTGATACCCTGGAACTGGAGATGAGCCACCATATAGTTGCTGGGAGTTTATCCAAGGTTCTCTGGAAGAGGAAGCAATGCTGTTAATTGTTGAGCCATTTTTGGGGCCCCAACCATCTTTAAATTTTTAGAAGAAAATGTGAGTCTGTGTTTATGTACATCATATGCAGACCATAAGAGGGATATAGATTCTCCAGAATCTGACACCCTCTTCTGGAGTGTCTGAAGACAGCTACAGTGTACTTATATCTAATAAATAAATAGATAAATAAATAAATAAATAAATAAACATTTTTTAAAAGGATAAGAAAGAAAGAAAGAACAGGCAGGCCTGCCATCCATATCTCTGTCTGTCTGTCTGTCTGTCTATCTGATCCCCGGGAACTGGAGATAGGCCACCATATAGTTGCTGGTAGTTGATCCAAGGTTCTCTGGAAGAGGAGACAATGCTGTTAATTGTTGAGCCCTTTCAGTGGCCCCACACTTCTTTAAATATTTAGAAGTATATGTGAGGCCTTTTTATGTACATCATATTCAGATTATAAGAGGATTTAGATTCTCCAGAATCTGACACCCTCTACTGGAGTGTCTGAAGACAGCTACAGTGTACTTATATATAATAAATACATAAATAAATAAATAAATAAATAAATAAATAAATAAATAAATAAATAAATAAACAAACATTTTTTTAAAAGGATAAAAAAGAAAGTAAGACCAGGCAGGCCTGCCATCCTTATCTCTGTCTGTCTGTCTGTATGTCTGTCTGTCTGTCTGATCCCCTGGAAGTGGAGATGGGCTACCATATAGTTGCTGGTAGTTGATCCCAGGTTCTCTGGAAGAGGAGACAATGCTGTTAATTGTTGAACCCTATCAGTGGCCCTACCCATCTTTAAATTTTTAGAAGTGTATGTGAGGCTGTGTTTATGTACATCATATGGAGACCAGAAGAGGGATTTAGATTCATCAGAATCTGACACCTTCTTCTGGAGTGTCTGAAGACAACTACAGTGTACTTATATCTAATAAATACATAAATAAATAAGTAAATAAAGAAATAAACATTATTTAAACCAGATAAGAAAGAAAGAAGACCAGGCAGGCCTGCCATCCTTATCTCTTCTGTCTGTCTGTCTGTCTGTCATTCTGATCCCCTGGAACTGGAGATGGGCCACCATATAGGTGCTGGTAGTTGATCACAGGTTCTCTGGAAGAGGACACAATGCTGTTAATTGTTGAGCGCTTTCAGTGGCCCCACCCATCGTTAAATTTTTAGTAGTATATGTGAGGCTGTGTTTATGTACATCATATGCAGACCATAAGAGGGATTTAGATTCTCCAGAATCTGACACCCTCTTCTGGAGTGTCTGAAGACAGCTACAGTGTATTTATATCTAATAAATACATAAATAAATAAACATTTTTTAAAAAGGATAAGAAAGAAAGACCAGGCAGGACTGCCATCCTTATCCTTGTCTGTCTGTCTGTCTCTCTGATCCCCTGGGAGTGGAGATGGGCCACCATATAGTTGCAGGTAGTTGATCCCAGGTTCTCTGGAAGAGAAGACAATGCTGTTAATTGTTGAGCCCTTTCAGTGGCTCCACCTATCTTTAAATTTTTAGATGTATATGTGAGGCTGTGTTTATGTACATCATATGCAGACCATAAGAGGGATTTAGATTTTCGAGAATCTGACACCCTCCTCTGGAGTGTCTGAAGACAACTACAGTGTACTTATATCTAATAAATAAATAAATAAATAAATAAATAAATAAATAAATAAATAAACATTTTTTAAAAGGATAAGAAAGAAAGAAGGACCAGGCAGGCCTGCCCTCCTTATCTCTGTCTGTCTGTCTGTCTGTCTGATCCCCTGGAACTGGAGATGGGCCACCATATAGTTGCTGCTAGTTGATCCCAGGTTCTGGTAGAGGAGACAATGCTGTTAATTGTTGAGCCGTTTCAGTGGCCCCACACATCTTTAAATTTTTAGAAGTATATGTGAGGCTGTGTTTATGTACATCATATGCAGACAATAAGAGGGATTTAGATTTCCAGAATATGACACCCTCTTCTGAAGTGTCTGAAGACAGCTACAGTGTACTTATATCTAATAAATACATAAATAAATAAATAAATAAATAAATAAATAAATAAATAAACATTTTTAAAATGTATAAGAAATAAAGAAAAACCAGGCAGGCCTGCAATCCTTGTCTGTCTGTCTGTATGTATGTCTGTCTGATCCCCTGGAACTGGAGATGGGCCACAATATAGTTGCTGGTAGTTGATCCCAGGTACTCTGGAAGAGGAGACAATGCTGTTAATTGTTGAGCCCTTTCAGTGGCTCCACCTCTCTTTAAATTTTTAGATGTATATGTGAGGCTGTGTTTATGTACATCATATGCAGACCATAAGAGGGATTTATATTCTCCAGAATCTGACACCCTCTTCTGGAGTGTCTGAAGACAGCTACAGTGTACTTATATCTAATAAATATATAAATAAATAAACATTTTTTAAAAAGGATAAGAAAGAAAGACCAGGCAGGCCTGCCATCCTTATCCTTGTCTGTCTGTCTGTCTCTCTGATCCCCTGGGAGTGGAGATGGGCCACCATATAGTTGCTGTTATTTGATCCCAGGTTCTCTGGAAGAGGAGACAATGCTGTTAATTGTTGAGCCCTTTCAGTGGCTCCACCTATCTTTAAATTTTTAGATGTATATGTGAGGCTGTGTTTATGTACATCATATGCAGACCATAATAGGGATTTATATTCTCCAGAATCTGAAACCCTCTTCTGGAGTGTCTGAAGACAACTACAGTGTACTTATATCTAATAAATAAATAAATAAATAAATAAATAAATAAATAAATAAATAAACAAACATCTTTAAAAGGATAAGAAAGAAAGAAAAACCAGGCAGGCCTGCCCTCCTTATCTCTGTCTGTCTGTCTGTCTGTCTGATCCCCTGGAACTGGAGATGGGCCACTATATAGTTGCTGGTAGTTGATCCCAGGTTCTCTGGAAGAAGAGACAATGCTGTTAATTGTTGATCCCTTTCAGTGGCCCCACCCATCTTTAAATTGTTAGTAGTATATGTTAGGCTGTGTTTATGTCCATCATATGCAGACCATAATAGGGATTTATATTCTCCAGAATCTGACACCCTCTTCTGGAGTGTCTGAAGACAACTACAGTGTACTTATATCTAATAAATACATAAATAAATAAATAAACATTATTTTAAAAGGATAAGAAAGAAAGAAAAACCAGGCAGGCCTGCCACCCTTGTGTGTCTGTCTCTTTGTCTGCCTGATCCCCTGGAACTGGAGATGGGCCACCATATAGTTGCTGGTATTTGATCCCAGGTTCTCTGTTAGAGGAGACAATGCTGTTAATTGTTGAGCCTTTTCAGTGGCCCCACACATCTTTAAATTTTTAGAAGTATATGTGAGGCTGTGTTTATGTACATCATATGCAGACCATAAGAGGGATTTAGATTCTCCAGAATCTGTCACCCTCTTGTGGAGTGTCTGAAGACAGCTACAGTGTACTTATATGTAATAAATACATAAATAAATAAATAAACATTTTTTAAAAAGGATAAGAACGAAAGTAAAACCAGGCAGGCCTGCAATCCTTTTCTGTCTGTCTGTCTGTCTGTCTGATCCCCTAGAACTGGAGATGGGCCACCATATAGTTGCTGGTATTTGATCCCAGGTTCTCTGGTAGAGGAGACAATGCTGTTAATTTTTGAGCCATTTCAGTGGCCCCACACATCATTAAATTTTTAGAAGTATATGTGAGGCTGTGTTTATGTACATCATATGCAGACCATAGGAGGGATTTAGATTCTCCAGAATATTACACCCTCTTCTGAAGTGTCTGAAGACAGCTACAGTGTACTTATATCAAATAAATACATAAATAAATAAATAAATAAATAAATAAATAAATAAATAAATAAATAAACATTTTTAAAATGTATAAGAAAGAAAGAAAAACCAGACAGGCCTGCAATCCTTGTCTGTCTGTCTGTATGTATGTCTGTCTGATCCCCTGGAACTGGAGATGGGCCACAATATAGTTGCTGGTAGTTGATCCCAGGTCCTCTGTAAGAGGAGACAATGCTGTTAATTGTTGAGCCCTTTCAGTGGCCCCACCCATCTTTAAATTTTTAGAAGTATATGTGAGGCTGTGTTTATGTACATCATATGCAGACCATAAGAAAGATATAGATTCTCCAGAATCTGACACCCTCTTCTGGAGAGTCTGAAGACAGCTACAGTGTACTTATATCTAATAAATGCATAAATAAATAAATAAATAAATAAATAAATAAATAAATAAATAAACATTTTTTAAAAAGGATAAGAAAGAAAGAAAAATCAGGCAGGCCTGCCATCCTTATCTCTGTCTGTCTGTCTGTCTGTCTTATCCCCTGGAACTTGAGATGGGCCACCATATAGTTGCTGGTATTTGATCCCACGTTCTCTGGAAGAAGAGACAATGCTGTTAATTGTTGAGCCCTTTCAGTGGGCCCACCCATCTTTAAATTTTTAGAAGTATATGTGAGGCTGTGTTTATGTACATCATATGCAGACCATAAGAGGGATTTAGATTCTCCAGAAGATGACACCCTCTTCTAGAGTGTCTGAAGACAGCTACAGTGTACTTATATCAAATGAATATATAAATAAATAAATAAACATTTTTTTTAAGTATAAGAAAGAAAGAAAGACCAGGCAGGCCTCCATCCTTAACTCTGTCAGTCTGTCTGTCTGTCTGTCTGATCCCTTGGAACTGGAGATGGGCCACCATATAGTTGCTGTTATTTGATCCCAGGTTCTCTGGAAGAGGAGACAATGCTGTTAATTTTTGAGCCCTTTCAGTGGCTCCACCTATCTTTAAATTTTTAGAAGTATATGTTAGGCTGTGTTTATGTACATCATATGCAGACCATAAGAGGGATTTAGATTCTCCAGAATCTGACACCCTCTTCTGGAGTGTCTGAAACAGCTACAGTGTACTTATATCTAATAAATACATAAATAAATAAATAAATAAATAAATAAATAAATAAATAAATAAATAAACATTATTTTAAAAGGATAAGAAAGAAAGAAAAACCAGGCAGGCCTGCCCTCCTTATCTCTGTCTGTCTGTCTGTCTGTCTGATCCCCTGGAACTGGAGATGGGCCACCATATAGTTGCTGGTAGTTGATCCCAGGTTCTCTGGAAGAAGAGACAATGCTGTTAATTGTTGAGCCCTTTCAGTGACCCCACCCATCCTAAATTTTTAGAAGTGTATGTGAATCTGTGTTTATGTCCATCATATGCAGACCATAAGAGGGATTTATATTCTCCAGAATCTGACACCCTCTTCTGGAGTGTCTGAAGACAGCTACAGTGTACTTATATCTAATAAATACATAAATAAATAAATAAACATTTTTTAAAAAGGATAAGAAAGAAAGAAAAACCAGGGAGGCCTGCCACCCTTGTCTGTCTGTCTCTTTGTCTGCCTGATCCCCTGGAACTGGAGATGGGCCACCATATAGTTGCTGGTAGTTGATCCCAGGTTCTCTGGTAGAGGAGACAATGCTGTTAATTGTTGAGCCCTCAAAAAGGCCCCACACATCTTTAAATTTTTAGAAGTATATGTGAGGCTGTGTTTATGTACATCATATGCAGACCATAAGAGGGATTTAGATTCTCCAGAATCTGACACCCTCTTCTGGAGTGTCTGAAGACAGCTACAGAGTACTTATATATAATAAATACATAAATAAATAAATAAATAAATAAATAAATAAATAAATAAATAAATAAACATTTTTTAAAAAGGATAAGAAAGAAAATAAAACCAGGCAGGCCTGCAATCCTTGTCTGTCTGTCTGTCTGTCTGTCTGAACCCCTGGAACTGTAGATGGGCCACCATATAGTTGCTGATAGTTGATCCCACATTGTCTGGAAGAGGAGACAATGCTGTTCATTATTGAGCCGTTTCAGTGGCCCCACACATCTTTAACTTTTTAGAAGTATATGTGAGGCTGTGTTTATGTACATCATATGCAGACCATAAGAAAGATATAGATTCTCCAGAATCTGACACCCTCTTCTGGAGAGTCTGAAGACAGCTACAGTGTACTTATATCTAATAAATGCATAAATAAATAAATAAATAAATGAATAAATAAATAAATAAATAAATAAATAAATAAATAAATAAATAAACATTTTTTAAAAAGGATAAGAAAGAAAGAAAAATCAGGCAGGCCTGCCATCCTTATCTCTGTCTGTCTGTCTGTCTGTCTTATCCCCTGGAACTTGAGATGGGCCACCATATAGTTGCTGGTATTTGATCCCACGTTCTCTGGAAGAAGAGACAATGCTGTTAATTGTTGAGCCCTTTCAGTGGGCCCACCCATCTTTACATTTTTAGAAGTATATGTGAGGCTGTGTTTATGTACATCATATGCAGACCATAAGAGGGATTTAGATTCTCCAGAAGATGACACCCTCTTCTAGAGTGTCTGAAGACAGCTACAGTGTACTTATATCAAATAAATATATAAATAAATAAATAAACATTTTTTTAAGTATAAGAAAGAAAGAAAGACCAGGCAGGCCTCCATCCTTATCTCTGTCAGTCTGTCTGTCTGTCTGTCTGATCCCTTGGAACTGGAGATGGGCCACCATATAGTTGCTGTTATTTGATCCCAGGTTCTCTGGAAGAGGAGACAATGCTGTTAATTTTTGAGCCCTTTCAGTGGCTCCACCTATCTTTAAATTTTTAGAAGTATATGTTAGGCTGTGTTTATGTACATCATATGCAGACCATAAGAGGGATTTAGATTCTCCAGAATCTGACACCCTCTTCTGGAGTGTCTGAAACAGCTACAGTGTACTTATATCTAATAAATACATAAATAAATAAATAAATAAATAAATAAATAAATAAATAAACATTATTTTAAAAGGATAAGAAAGAAAGAAAAACCAGGCAGGCCTGCCCTCCTTATCTCTGTCTGTCTGTCTGTCTGTCTGATCCCCTGGAACTGGAGATGGGCCACCATATAGTTGCTGGTAGTTGATCCCAGGTTCTCTGGAAGAAGAGACAATGCTGTTAATTGTTGAGCCCTTTCAGTGACCCCACCCATCTTAAATTTTTAGAAGTGTATGTGAATCTGTGTTTATGTCCATCATATGCAGACCATAAGAGGGATTTATATTCTCCAGAATCTGACACCCTCTTCTGGAGTGTCTGAAGACAGCTACAGTGTACTTATACCTAATAAATACATAAATAAATAAATAAACATTTTTTTAAAAAGGATAAGAAAGAAAGAAAAACCAGGGAGGCCTGCCACCCTTGTCTGTCTGTCTCTTTGTCTGCCTGATCCCCTGGAACTGGAGATGGGCCACCATATAGTTGCTGGTAGTTGATCCCAGGTTCTCTGGTAGAGGAGACAATGCTGTTAATTGTTGAGCCCTCTCAAAGGCCCCACACATCTTTAAATTTTTAGAAGTATATGTGAGGCTGTGTTTATGTACATCATATGCAGACCATAAGAGGGATTTAGATTCTCCAGAATCTGACACCCTCTTCTGGAGTGTCTGAAGACAGCTACAGAGTACTTATATATAATAAATACATAAATAAATAAATAAATAAATAAATAAATAAATAAATAAATAAACATTTTTTAAAAAGGATAAGAAAGAAAATAAAACCAGGCAGGCCTGCAATCCTTGTCTGTCTGTCTGTCTGTCTGAACCCCTGGAACTGTAGATGGGCCACCATATAGTTGCTGATAGTTGATCCCACATTGTCTGGAAGAGGAGACAATGCTGTTAATTATTGAGCCGTTTCAGTGGCCCCACACATCTTTAACTTTTTAGAAGTATATGTGAGGCTGTGTTTATGTACATCATATGCAGACCATAAGAGGGATTTAGATTCTCCAGAATATGACACCCACTTCTGAAGTGTCTGAAGATAGCTACAGTGTACTTATATCTAATAAATACATATATAAATAAATAAACATTTTTAAAATGTATAAGAAAGAAAGAAAAACCAGGCAGGCCTGCAATCCTTGTCTGTCTGTCTGTATGTATGTCTGTCTTATCCCCTGGAACTTGAGATGGGCCACAATATAGTTGCTGGTAGTTGATCCCAGGTCCTCTGGAAGAGGAGACAATGCTGTTCATTGTTGAGCCCTTTCAGTGGCCCCACCCATCTTTAAATTTTTAGAAGTATATGTGAGGTTGTGTTTATGTACATCATATGCAGACAATAAGAGGGATATAGATTCTCCAGAATCTGACACCCTCTTCTGGAGAGTCTGAAGACAGCTACAGTGTACTTATATCTAATAAATAAATAAATAAATAAATGAATGAATAAATAAATAAATAAACATTTTTTAAAAAGGATAAGAAAGTATGAAAAATCAGGCAGGCCTGCCATCCTTATCTCTGTCTGTCTGTCTGTCTATCTTATCCCCTGGAACTTGAGATGGGCTACCATATAGTTGCTGGAAGTTGATCCCACGTTGTCTGGAAGAGGAGACAATGGTGTTCATTGTTGAGCCCTTTCAGTGGGCCCACACTTCTTTAAATATTTAGAAGTATATGTGAGGCCTTTTTATGTACATCATATTCAGATTATAAGAGGATTTAGATTCTCCAGAATCTGACACCCTCTACTGGAGTGTCTGAAGACAGCTACAGTGTACTTATATATAATAAATACATAAATAAATAAATAAATAAATAAATAAATAAATAAATAAATAAACAAACATTTTTTTAAAAGGATAAAAAAGAAAGTAAGACCAGGCAGGCCTGCCATCCTTATCTCTGTCTGTCTGTCTGTATGTCTGTCTGTCTGTCTGATCCCCTGGAAGTGGAGATGGGCTACCATATAGTTGCTGGTAGTTGATCCCAGGTTCTCTGGAAGAGGAGACAATGCTGTTAATTGTTGAACCCTATCAGTGGCCCTACCCATCTTTAAATTTTTAGAAGTGTATGTGAGGCTGTGTTTATGTACATCATATGGAGACCAGAAGAGGGATTTAGATTCATCAGAATCTGACACCTTCTTCTGGAGTGTCTGAAGACAACTACAGTGTACTTATATCTAATAAATACATAAATAAATAAGTAAATAAAGAAATAAACATTATTTAAACCAGATAAGAAAGAAAGAAGACCAGGCAGGCCTGCCATCCTTATCTCTTCTGTCTGTCTGTCTGTCTGTCATTCTGATCCCCTGGAACTGGAGATGGGCCACCATATAGGTGCTGGTAGTTGATCACAGGTTCTCTGGAAGAGGACACAATGCTGTTAATTGTTGAGCGCTTTCAGTGGCCCCACCCATCGTTAAATTTTTAGTAGTATATGTGAGGCTGTGTTTATGTACATCATATGCAGACCATAAGAGGGATTTAGATTCTCCAGAATCTGACACCCTCTTCTGGAGTGTCTGAAGACAGCTACAGTGTATTTATATCTAATAAATACATAAATAAATAAACATTTTTTAAAAAGGATAAGAAAGAAAGACCAGGCAGGACTGCCATCCTTATCCTTGTCTGTCTGTCTGTCTCTCTGATCCCCTGGGAGTGGAGATGGGCCACCATATAGTTGCAGGTAGTTGATCCCAGGTTCTCTGGAAGAGAAGACAATGCTGTTAATTGTTGAGCCCTTTCAGTGGCTCCACCTATCTTTAAATTTTTAGATGTATATGTGAGGCTGTGTTTATGTACATCATATGCAGACCATAAGAGGGATTTAGATTTTCGAGAATCTGACACCCTCCTCTGGAGTGTCTGAAGACAACTACAGTGTACTTATATCTAATAAATAAATAAATAAATAAATAAATAAATAAATAAATAAATAAATAAATAAACATTTTTTAAAAGGATAAGAAAGAAAGAAGGACCAGGCAGGCCTGCCCTCCTTATCTCTGTCTGTCTGTCTGTCTGTCTGATCCCCTGGAACTGGAGATGGGCCACCATATAGTTGCTGCTAGTTGATCCCAGGTTCTGGTAGAGGAGACAATGCTGTTAATTGTTGAGCCGTTTCAGTGGCCCCACACATCTTTAAATTTTTAGAAGTATATGTGAGGCTGTGTTTATGTACATCATATGCAGACAATAAGAGGGATTTAGATTTCCAGAATATGACACCCTCTTCTGAAGTGTCTGAAGACAGCTACAGTGTACTTATATCTAATAAATACATAAATAAATAAATAAATAAATAAATAAATAAATAAATAAACATTTTTAAAATGTATAAGAAATAAAGAAAAACCAGGCAGGCCTGCAATCCTTGTCTGTCTGTCTGTATGTATGTCTGTCTGATCCCCTGGAACTGGAGATGGGCCACAATATAGTTGCTGGTAGTTGATCCCAGGTACTCTGGAAGAGGAGACAATGCTGTTAATTGTTGAGCCCTTTCAGTGGCTCCACCTCTCTTTAAATTTTTAGATGTATATGTGAGGCTGTGTTTATGTACATCATATGCAGACCATAAGAGGGATTTATATTCTCCAGAATCTGACACCCTCTTCTGGAGTGTCTGAAGACAGCTACAGTGTACTTATATCTAATAAATATATAAATAAATAAACATTTTTTAAAAAGGATAAGAAAGAAAGACCAGGCAGGCCTGCCATCCTTATCCTTGTCTGTCTGTCTGTCTCTCTGATCCCCTGGGAGTGGAGATGGGCCACCATATAGTTGCTGTTATTTGATCCCAGGTTCTCTGGAAGAGGAGACAATGCTGTTAATTGTTGAGCCCTTTCAGTGGCTCCACCTATCTTTAAATTTTTAGATGTATATGTGAGGCTGTGTTTATGTACATCATATGCAGACCATAATAGGGATTTATATTCTCCAGAATCTGAAACCCTCTTCTGGAGTGTCTGAAGACAACTACAGTGTACTTATATCTAATAAATAAATAAATAAATAAATAAATAAATAAATAAATAAATAAACAAACATCTTTAAAAGGATAAGAAAGAAAGAAAAACCAGGCAGGCCTGCCCTCCTTATCTCTGTCTGTCTGTCTGTCTGTCTGATCCCCTGGAACTGGAGATGGGCCACTATATAGTTGCTGGTAGTTGATCCCAGGTTCTCTGGAAGAAGAGACAATGCTGTTAATTGTTGATCCCTTTCAGTGGCCCCACCCATCTTTAAATTGTTAGTAGTATATGTTAGGCTGTGTTTATGTCCATCATATGCAGACCATAATAGGGATTTATATTCTCCAGAATCTGACACCCTCTTCTGGAGTGTCTGAAGACAACTACAGTGTACTTATATCTAATAAATACATAAATAAATAAATAAACATTATTTTAAAAGGATAAGAAAGAAAGAAAAACCAGGCAGGCCTGCCACCCTTGTGTGTCTGTCTCTTTGTCTGCCTGATCCCCTGGAACTGGAGATGGGCCACCATATAGTTGCTGGTATTTGATCCCAGGTTCTCTGTTAGAGGAGACAATGCTGTTAATTGTTGAGCCTTTTCAGTGGCCCCACACATCTTTAAATTTTTAGAAGTATATGTGAGGCTGTGTTTATGTACATCATATGCAGACCATAAGAGGGATTTAGATTCTCCAGAATCTGTCACCCTCTTGTGGAGTGTCTGAAGACAGCTACAGTGTACTTATATGTAATAAATACATAAATAAATAAATAAACATTTTTTAAAAAGGATAAGAACGAAAGTAAAACCAGGCAGGCCTGCAATCCTTTTCTGTCTGTCTGTCTGTCTGTCTGATCCCCTAGAACTGGAGATGGGCCACCATATAGTTGCTGGTATTTGATCCCAGGTTCTCTGGTAGAGGAGACAATGCTGTTAATTTTTGAGCCATTTCAGTGGCCCCACACATCATTAAATTTTTAGAAGTATATGTGAGGCTGTGTTTATGTACATCATATGCAGACCATAGGAGGGATTTAGATTCTCCAGAATATTACACCCTCTTCTGAAGTGTCTGAAGACAGCTACAGTGTACTTATATCAAATAAATACATAAATAAATAAATAAATAAATAAATAAATAAATAAATAAATAAACATTTTTAAAATGTATAAGAAAGAAAGAAAAACCAGACAGGCCTGCAATCCTTGTCTGTCTGTCTGTATGTATGTCTGTCTGATCCCCTGGAACTGGAGATGGGCCACAATATAGTTGCTGGTAGTTGATCCCAGGTCCTCTGTAAGAGGAGACAATGCTGTTAATTGTTGAGCCCTTTCAGTGGCCCCACCCATCTTTAAATTTTTAGAAGTATATGTGAGGCTGTGTTTATGTACATCATATGCAGACCATAAGAAAGATATAGATTCTCCAGAATCTGACACCCTCTTCTGGAGAGTCTGAAGACAGCTACAGTGTACTTATATCTAATAAATGCATAAATAAATAAATAAATAAATAAATAAATAAATAAATAAATAAACATTTTTTAAAAAGGATAAGAAAGAAAGAAAAATCAGGCAGGCCTGCCATCCTTATCTCTGTCTGTCTGTCTGTCTGTCTTATCCCCTGGAACTTGAGATGGGCCACCATATAGTTGCTGGTATTTGATCCCACGTTCTCTGGAAGAAGAGACAATGCTGTTAATTGTTGAGCCCTTTCAGTGGGCCCACCCATCTTTAAATTTTTAGAAGTATATGTGAGGCTGTGTTTATGTACATCATATGCAGACCATAAGAGGGATTTAGATTCTCCAGAAGATGACACCCTCTTCTAGAGTGTCTGAAGACAGCTACAGTGTACTTATATCAAATGAATATATAAATAAATAAATAAACATTTTTTTTAAGTATAAGAAAGAAAGAAAGACCAGGCAGGCCTCCATCCTTAACTCTGTCAGTCTGTCTGTCTGTCTGTCTGATCCCTTGGAACTGGAGATGGGCCACCATATAGTTGCTGTTATTTGATCCCAGGTTCTCTGGAAGAGGAGACAATGCTGTTAATTTTTGAGCCCTTTCAGTGGCTCCACCTATCTTTAAATTTTTAGAAGTATATGTTAGGCTGTGTTTATGTACATCATATGCAGACCATAAGAGGGATTTAGATTCTCCAGAATCTGACACCCTCTTCTGGAGTGTCTGAAACAGCTACAGTGTACTTATATCTAATAAATACATAAATAAATAAATAAATAAATAAATAAATAAATAAATAAATAAATAAACATTATTTTAAAAGGATAAGAAAGAAAGAAAAACCAGGCAGGCCTGCCCTCCTTATCTCTGTCTGTCTGTCTGTCTGTCTGATCCCCTGGAACTGGAGATGGGCCACCATATAGTTGCTGGTAGTTGATCCCAGGTTCTCTGGAAGAAGAGACAATGCTGTTAATTGTTGAGCCCTTTCAGTGACCCCACCCATCCTAAATTTTTAGAAGTGTATGTGAATCTGTGTTTATGTCCATCATATGCAGACCATAAGAGGGATTTATATTCTCCAGAATCTGACACCCTCTTCTGGAGTGTCTGAAGACAGCTACAGTGTACTTATATCTAATAAATACATAAATAAATAAATAAACATTTTTTAAAAAGGATAAGAAAGAAAGAAAAACCAGGGAGGCCTGCCACCCTTGTCTGTCTGTCTCTTTGTCTGCCTGATCCCCTGGAACTGGAGATGGGCCACCATATAGTTGCTGGTAGTTGATCCCAGGTTCTCTGGTAGAGGAGACAATGCTGTTAATTGTTGAGCCCTCAAAAAGGCCCCACACATCTTTAAATTTTTAGAAGTATATGTGAGGCTGTGTTTATGTACATCATATGCAGACCATAAGAGGGATTTAGATTCTCCAGAATCTGACACCCTCTTCTGGAGTGTCTGAAGACAGCTACAGAGTACTTATATATAATAAATACATAAATAAATAAATAAATAAATAAATAAATAAATAAATAAATAAATAAACATTTTTTAAAAAGGATAAGAAAGAAAATAAAACCAGGCAGGCCTGCAATCCTTGTCTGTCTGTCTGTCTGTCTGTCTGAACCCCTGGAACTGTAGATGGGCCACCATATAGTTGCTGATAGTTGATCCCACATTGTCTGGAAGAGGAGACAATGCTGTTCATTATTGAGCCGTTTCAGTGGCCCCACACATCTTTAACTTTTTAGAAGTATATGTGAGGCTGTGTTTATGTACATCATATGCAGACCATAAGAAAGATATAGATTCTCCAGAATCTGACACCCTCTTCTGGAGAGTCTGAAGACAGCTACAGTGTACTTATATCTAATAAATGCATAAATAAATAAATAAATAAATGAATAAATAAATAAATAAATAAATAAATAAATAAATAAATAAACATTTTTTAAAAAGGATAAGAAAGAAAGAAAAATCAGGCAGGCCTGCCATCCTTATCTCTGTCTGTCTGTCTGTCTGTCTTATCCCCTGGAACTTGAGATGGGCCACCATATAGTTGCTGGTATTTGATCCCACGTTCTCTGGAAGAAGAGACAATGCTGTTAATTGTTGAGCCCTTTCAGTGGGCCCACCCATCTTTACATTTTTAGAAGTATATGTGAGGCTGTGTTTATGTACATCATATGCAGACCATAAGAGGGATTTAGATTCTCCAGAAGATGACACCCTCTTCTAGAGTGTCTGAAGACAGCTACAGTGTACTTATATCAAATAAATATATAAATAAATAAATAAACATTTTTTTAAGTATAAGAAAGAAAGAAAGACCAGGCAGGCCTCCATCCTTATCTCTGTCAGTCTGTCTGTCTGTCTGTCTGATCCCTTGGAACTGGAGATGGGCCACCATATAGTTGCTGTTATTTGATCCCAGGTTCTCTGGAAGAGGAGACAATGCTGTTAATTTTTGAGCCCTTTCAGTGGCTCCACCTATCTTTAAATTTTTAGAAGTATATGTTAGGCTGTGTTTATGTACATCATATGCAGACCATAAGAGGGATTTAGATTCTCCAGAATCTGACACCCTCTTCTGGAGTGTCTGAAACAGCTACAGTGTACTTATATCTAATAAATACATAAATAAATAAATAAATAAATAAATAAATAAATAAACATTATTTTAAAAGGATAAGAAAGAAAGAAAAACCAGGCAGGCCTGCCCTCCTTATCTCTGTCTGTCTGTCTGTCTGTCTGATCCCCTGGAACTGGAGATGGGCCACCATATAGTTGCTGGTAGTTGATCCCAGGTTCTCTGGAAGAAGAGACAATGCTGTTAATTGTTGAGCCCTTTCAGTGACCCCACCCATCTTAAATTTTTAGAAGTGTATGTGAATCTGTGTTTATGTCCATCATATGCAGACCATAAGAGGGATTTATATTCTCCAGAATCTGACACCCTCTTCTGGAGTGTCTGAAGACAGCTACAGTGTACTTATACCTAATAAATACATAAATAAATAAATAAACATTTTTTTAAAAAGGATAA
The DNA here is from genome assembly GCF_978045245.1 of Mus caroli. Taxonomy (NCBI): domain Eukaryota; kingdom Metazoa; phylum Chordata; class Mammalia; order Rodentia; family Muridae; genus Mus; species Mus caroli. The sequence goes on along the minus strand of NW_028227982.1, from coordinate 20,207 downwards.
GAAAGAAAGAAAAACCAGGGAGGCCTGCCACCCTTGTCTGTCTGTCTCTTTGTCTGCCTGATCCCCTGGAACTGGAGATGGGCCACCATATAGTTGCTGGTAGTTGATCCCAGGTTCTCTGGTAGAGGAGACAATGCTGTTAATTGTTGAGCCCTCTCAAAGGCCCCACACATCTTTAAATTTTTAGAAGTATATGTGAGGCTGTGTTTATGTACATCATATGCAGACCATAAGAGGGATTTAGATTCTCCAGAATCTGACACCCTCTTCTGGAGTGTCTGAAGACAGCTACAGAGTACTTATATATAATAAATACATAAATAAATAAATAAATAAATAAATAAATAAATAAATAAATAAACATTTTTTAAAAAGGATAAGAAAGAAAATAAAACCAGGCAGGCCTGCAATCCTTGTCTGTCTGTCTGTCTGTCTGAACCCCTGGAACTGTAGATGGGCCACCATATAGTTGCTGATAGTTGATCCCACATTGTCTGGAAGAGGAGACAATGCTGTTAATTATTGAGCCGTTTCAGTGGCCCCACACATCTTTAACTTTTTAGAAGTATATGTGAGGCTGTGTTTATGTACATCATATGCAGACCATAAGAGGGATTTAGATTCTCCAGAATATGACACCCACTTCTGAAGTGTCTGAAGATAGCTACAGTGTACTTATATCTAATAAATACATATATAAATAAATAAACATTTTTAAAATGTATAAGAAAGAAAGAAAAACCAGGCAGGCCTGCAATCCTTGTCTGTCTGTCTGTATGTATGTCTGTCTTATCCCCTGGAACTTGAGATGGGCCACAATATAGTTGCTGGTAGTTGATCCCAGGTCCTCTGGAAGAGGAGACAATGCTGTTCATTGTTGAGCCCTTTCAGTGGCCCCACCCATCTTTAAATTTTTAGAAGTATATGTGAGGTTGTGTTTATGTACATCATATGCAGACAATAAGAGGGATATAGATTCTCCAGAATCTGACACCCTCTTCTGGAGAGTCTGAAGACAGCTACAGTGTACTTATATCTAATAAATAAATAAATAAATAAATGAATGAATAAATAAATAAATAAACATTTTTTAAAAAGGATAAGAAAGTATGAAAAATCAGGCAGGCCTGCCATCCTTATCTCTGTCTGTCTGTCTGTCTATCTTATCCCCTGGAACTTGAGATGGGCTACCATATAGTTGCTGGAAGTTGATCCCACGTTGTCTGGAAGAGGAGACAATGGTGTTCATTGTTGAGCCCTTTCAGTGGGCCCACCCATCTTTAAATTTTTAGAAGTATATGTGAGGCTGTGTTTATGTACATCATATGCAGACCATAAGAGGGATATAGATTCTCCAGAATCTGACACCCTCTTCTGGAGTGTCTGAAGATAGCTACAGTGTACTTATATCTAATAAATACATATATAAATAAATAAATAAATAAACAAACATTTTTTAAAAAAGATAAGAAAGAAAGAAAGACCAGGCAGGACTGCCATCCTTATCTCTGTCTGTCTGTCTGTCTGTCTGATCCTCTGGAACTGGAGATGGGCCACCATATAGTTGCTGGTAGTTGATCCCAGGTACTCTGGAAGATGAGACAATGCTGTTAATTGTTGAGCTTTTAGAGTGGCCCCACCCTTCTTTAAATTTTTAGAAGTATATGTGAGGCTGTGTTTATGTACATCATATGCAGACCATAAGAGGGATTTAGATTCTCCAGAATCCGACACCCTCTTCTGGAGTGTCTGAACAGCTACAGTGTACTTATATCTAATAAATAAATAAATAAATAAATAAATAAATAAATAAATAAATAAACATTTTTTAAATAGGATAAGACAGAAAGAAAGACCAGGCAGGCCTGCCATCCATATCTCTGTCTGTCTGTCTGTTTGTCAATTTGATACCTGGGAACTGGAGATGGGCCATGAATAGTTGCTGGTAGTTGATCCCAGGTTCTCTGGAAGAGGAGACAATGCTGTTAATTGTTGAGCCCTTTCAGTGGCCCCACACTTCTTTAAATATTTAGAAGTATATGTGAGGCTGTGTTTATGTACATCATATGCAGACCATAAGAGGGATTTAGATTCTCCAGAATCTGACACCCTCTTCTGGAGTGTCTGAAGACAGCTAGAGTGTACTTATATCTAATAAATAAATAGATAAATAAATAAATAAATAAACATATTTTAAAAAGGATAAGAAAGAAAGAAAGACCAGGCAGGCCTGCCATCCATATCTCTGTCTGTCTGTCTGTCTGTGTATCTGATCCCCGGGAACTGGAGATGGGCCACCATATAGTTGCTGGTAGTTGATCCAAGGTTCTCTGGAAGAGGAGACAATGCTGTTAATTGTTGAGCCCTTTCAGTGGCCCCACACTTCTTTAAATATTTAGAAGTATATGTGAGGCTGTGTTTATGTACATCATATTCAGATTATAAGAGGATTTAGATTCTCCAGAATCTGACACCCTCTACTGGAGTGTCTGAAGACAGCTACAGTGTACTTATATATAATAAATTCATAAATAAATAAATATATGAATAAATAAATAAATAAATAAATAAATAAACATTTTTTAAAAAGGATAAGAAAGAAAGTAAGACCAGGCAGGCCTGCCATCCTTATCTCTGTCTGTCTGTCTGTCTGTCTGTCTCATCACCTGGAACTGGAGATGGGCTACCATATAGTTGCTGGTAGTTGATACCAGGTTCTCTGGAAGATGAGACAATGCTGTTAATTATTGACCCCTGTTTGTGGCCCTACCCATCTTTAAATTTTTAGAAGTGTATGTGAGGCTTGTTTATGTACATCATATGCAGACCAGAAGAGGGTTTTAGATTCATCAGTATCTGACACCCTCTTCTGGAGTGTCTGAAGACAGCTACAGTGTACTTATATCTAATAAATACATAAATAAATATAAATAAATAAATAAATAAATAAATAAATAAATAAACATTATTTAAACCAGATAAGAAAGAAAGAAAGACCAGGCAGGCCTGCCATCCTTATCTCTGTCTGTCTGTCTGTCTGTCTGTCTGTCGTTCTGATCCCCTCGAACTGGAGATGGGCCACCATATAGGTGCTGGTAGTTGATCCCAGGTTCTCTGGAAGAGGAGACAATGCTGTTAATTGTTGAGACCTTTCAGTGGCCCCACCCATCGTTAAATTTTTAGTAGTATATGTGACACTGTGTTTATGTACATCATATGCAGACCATAAGAGGGATTTAGATTCTCCAGAATCTGACACCCTCTTCTAGAGTGTCTGAAGACAGCTACAGTGTACTTATATCTAATAAATACATAAATAAATAAATAAATAAATAAATATTTTTTAAAAAGTATAAGAAAGAAAGAAAAGCCAGGGAGGCCTGCCACTCTTGTCTGTCTGTCTCTTTGTCTGCCTGATCCCCTGAAACTGGAGATGGGCCACCATATAGTTGCTGGTAGTTGATCCCAGTTTCTCAGGTAGAGGAGACAATGCTGTTAATTGTAGAGACCTCTCAGTGGCCCCCCCACCTTTAAATTTTTAGAAGTAAATGTGATGCTGTGTTTATGTACATCATATGCAGACAATAAGAGGGATTTAGATTCTCAAGTATCTGACACCCTCTTCTGGAGTGTCTGAAGACAGCTACAGTGTACTTATATCTAATAAATACATAAATAAATATATAAATAAACATTTTTTTAAAAAGGATAAGAAAGAAAGAAAGACCAGGCCGGCCTGCCATCCTTATCACTGTCTGTATGTCTGTCTGTCTGATCCCCTGGAATTGGTAATGGGCCACCATATAGTAGCTGGTAGTTGATCCCAGGTACTCTGGAAGAGGAGACAATGCTATTAATTGTTGAGCTTTTAGAGTGGCCCCACCCTTCTTTAAATTTTTAGAAGTATATGTGAGGCTGTGTTTATGTACATCATATGCAGACCATAAGAGGGATTTAGATTATCCAGAATCTGACACCCTCTTCTGGAGTGTCTGAACAGCTACAGTGTACTTATATCTAATAAATAAATAAATAAATAAATAAATAAATAAATAAATAAATAAAAAATAAACATTTTTTAAAAAAGATAAGACAGAAAGAAAGACCAGGCAGGCCTGCCATCCATATCTCTGTCTGTCTGTCTGTCTGTCTGTCAGTCTGATACCTGGGAACTGGAGATGGGCCACGAATAGTTGCTGGTAGTTGATCCCAGGTTCTCTGGATGAGGAGACAATGCTGTTAATTGTTGAGCCCTTTCAGTGGCGCAACCCATCTTTAAATATTTAGAAGTATATGTGAGGCTGTGTTTTTGTACATCATATGCAGACCATAAGAGGGATTTAGATTCTCCAGAATCTGACACCCTCTTCTGGAGTGTCTGAAGACAGCTACAGTGTACTTATATCTAATAAATAAATAGATAATAAATAAATAAATAAATAAATAAACATTTTTTAAAAAGGATAAGAAAGAAAGTAAGACTAGGCAGGCCTGCCATCCTTATCTCTGTCTGTCTGTCTGTCTGTCTGTCTGATCCCCTGGAACTGGAGATGGGCCACCATATAGTTGCTGGTAATTGATCCAAGGATCTCTGGAAGAAGAGACAATGCTGTTAATTGTTGAGCCCTATCAGTGGCCCCACACTTATTTAAATATTTAGAAGTATATGTGAGGCTGTGTTTATGTACATCATATTCAGATTATAAGAGGATTTAGATTCTCCAGTATCTGAAACCCTCTACTGGAGTGTCTGAAGACAGCTACAGTGTACTTATATATAATAAATACATAAAAAATAAATAAATAAACAGTTTTTAAAAAGGATAAGAAAGAAAGTAAGACCAGGCAGGCCTGCCATCCTTATCTCTGTCTGTCTGTCTGTCTGATCCCCTGGAACTGGAGATGGGCTACCATATAGCTGCTGGTAGTTGATCCCAGGTTCTCTGGAAGAGGAGACAATGCTGTTAATTGCTGAGCCCTTTCAGTGCCCCCCCCCACCTTTAAATTTTAAGAACTAAATGTGAGGCTGTGTTTATGTACATCATATGCAGATCATAAGAGGGATTTACATTCTCCAGAATCTGACACCTTCTTCTGGAGTGTCTGAAGACGGCTAGAGTGTACTTATATCTAATAAACATATAAATAAATAAATAAACATTTTTTAAAAGGATAAGAAAGAAAGAAAGACCAGGCAGGCCTGCCATCCTTATCTCTGTCAGTCTGTCTGTCTGTCAGTCTGTCTGATCTCTTGGAACTGGAGATGGGCCACGATATAGTTGCTGTTAGTTGATCCCAGGTTCTCTGGAAGAGGAGACAATGCTGTTAATTTGTGAGCCTTTTAAGTGGCTCCACCTATCTTTAAATTTTTAGAAGTATATGTTAGGCTGTGTTTATGTACATCATATGCAGACCATAAGAGGAATTTAGATTCTCCAGAATCTGACACCCTCTTCTGGAGTGTCTGAAGACAGCTACAGTGTACTTATATCTAATAAATACATAGATAAATAAATAAATAAATAAATAAACATTTTTTAAAAGGATAAGAAAGAAATAAAGAGCAGGCAGGCCTGCCAACCTTATCATTGTCTGTCTGTCTGTCTGTCTGATCCCCTGGAACTGGAGATGGGCCACCATATAGTTGCTGGTAGTTGATCCCAGGTACTCTGGAAGAGGAGACAATGCTGTTAATTGTTGAGCTTTTAGAGTGGCCCCACCCTTCTTTAAATTTTTAGAAGTATATGTGAGGCTGTGTTTACGTACATCATATGCAGACCATAAGAGGGATTTAGATTTTCCAGAATCTGACATCATCTTCTGGAGTGTCTGAACAGTTACAGTGTACGTATATCTAAAAAATATATAATAAATAAATAAATAAATAAATAAATAAATAAATAAATAAACATTTTTTAAAAAGGAAAAGACAGAAAGAAAGACCAGGCAGGCCTGCCATCCATATCTCTGTCTGTCTGTCTGTCTGTCAATCTGATACCTGGGAACTGGAGATGGGCCACGAATAGTTGCTGGTAGTTGATCCCAAGTTCTCTGGAGGAGGAAACAATGCTGTTAATTGTTGAGCCCTTTCAGTGGCGCCACCCATCTTTAAATATTTAGAAGTATATGTTAGGCTGTGTTTATGTACATCATATGCAGACCATAAGAGGGATTTAGATTCTCCAGAATCTGACACCCTCTTCTGGAGTGTCTGAAGACAGCTACAGTGTACTTATATCTAATAAATACATAGATAAATAAATAAATAAATAAATAAACATTTTTTTAAAAAGGATAAGAAAGAAAGAAAGAAAGAACAGTCAGGCCTGCCATCCATTTCTCTGTCTGTCTGTCTGTCTGTCGATCTGATCCCCGGGAACTGGAGATGGGCCACCATATAGTTGCTGGTAGTTGATCCAAGGTTCTCTGGAAGAGGAGACAATGCTGTTAATTGTTGAGCTCTTTCAGTGGCCCCACACTTCTTTAAATATTTAGAAGTATATGTGAGGCCTTTTTATGTACATCATATTCAGATTATAAGAGGATTTAGATTCTCCAGAATCTGATCCCCTCTACTGGAGTGTCTGAAGACAGCTACAGTGTACTTATATATAATAAATAAATAAATAAATAAATAAATAAATAAACATTTTTTAAAAAGGATAAGAAAGAAAGTATGACCAGGCAGGCCTGCCATCCGTATCTCTGTCTGTCTGTCTGTCTGTCTGATCCCCTGGAACTGGAGATGGGCTACGATATAGTTGCTGGTAGTTGATACCAGGTTCTCTGGATGAGGAGACAATGCTGTTAATTGTTGACCCCTATTTGTGGCCCTACCCATCTTTAAATTTTTAGAAGTGTATGTGAGGCTGTGTTTATGTACATGATATGCAGACCAGAAGAGGGATTTAGGTTCATCAGTATCTGACACCCTCTTCTGGATTGTCTGAAGACAGCTACAGTGTACTTATATCTAATAAATACATAAATAAATAAATAAATAAATAAATAAATAAATAAACATTATTTAAACCGGATAAGAAAGAAAGAAAGACCAGGCAAGCCTGCCATCCTTATCTCTGTCTGTCTGTCTGTCTGTCTGTCTGTCGTTCTGATCCCCTGGATCTGGAGATGGGCCACCATATAGGTGCTGGTAGTTGATCCCAGGTTCTCTGGTAGAGGAGACAATGCTGTTAATTGCTGAGCCCTTTCAATGGTCCCCCCACCTTTAAATTTTAAGAAGTAAATGTGAGGCTGTGTTTATGTACATCATATGCAGAACATAAGAGGGATTTAGATTCTCCAGAATCTGACACCCTCTTCTGGAGTGTCTGAAGACAACTACAGTGTACTTATATCTAATTAATAAATAAATAAATAAATAAATAAATAAATAAATAAATAAATAAATAAACATTATTTTAAAAGGATAAGAAAGAAAGAAAGACCAGGCAGGCCTGCCCTCCTTATCTCTGTCTGTCTGTCTGTCTGTCTGATCCCCTGGAACTGGAGATGGGCCACCATATAGTTGCTGGTAGTTGATCCCAGGTTGTCTGGAAGAAGAGACAATGCTGTTAATTGTTGAGCCCTTTCAGTGGCCCCACCCATCTTTAAATTTTTAGAAGTGTATGTGAATCTGTGTTTATGTCCATCATATGCAGACCATAAGAGGGATTTATATTCTCCAGAATCTGAAACCCTATTCTGGAGTGTCTGAAGACAGCTACAGAGTACTTATATCTAATAAATACATAAATAAATAAACATTTTTTAAAAAGGATAAGAAAGAAAGAAAAACCAGAGAGGCCTGCCACCCTTGTCTGTCTGTCTCTTTGTCTGCCTGACCCCTGGAACTGGAGATGGGCCACCATATAGTTGCTGGTAGTTGATCCCAGGTTCTCTGGTAGAGGAGACAATGCTGTTAATTGTTGAGCCCTTTCAGTGGCCCCACACATCTTAAATTTTTAGAAGTATATGTGAGGCTGTGTTTATGTACATCATATGCAGACCTTAAGAGGGATTTAGATTCTCCAGAATCTGACACAATCTTCTGGAGTGTCTGAAGACAGCTACAGTGTACTTATATATAATAAATAAATAAAGAAATAAATAAATAAACATTTTTTAAAAAGGATAAGAAAGAAAGTAAAACCAGGCAGGCCTGCAATCCTTGTCTGTCTGTCTGTCTGTCTGTCTGATCCCCTGGAACTGGAGATGGGCCACCATATAGTTGCGGCTAGTTGATCCCAGGTTCTCTGATAGAGGAGACAATGCTGTTAATTTTTGAGCCTTTTCAGTGGCCCCACACATCTTTAAATTTTCTGAAGTATATGTGAGGCTGTGTTTATGTACATCATATGCAGTCCATAAGAGGGATTTAGATTCTCCAGAATATGACACCCTCTTCTGAAGTACCTGAAGACAGCTACAGTGTACTTATATCTAATAAATACATATATAAATAAATAAACATTTTTTAAAATGTATAAGAAAGAAAAAAAAACCATGCAGGACTGCAATCCTTGTCTGTCTGTCTGTATGTATCTCTGTCTGATCCCCTGGAACTGGAGATGGGCCACCATATAGTTGCTGGTAGTTGATCCCAGGTTCTCTGGAAGAGGAGACAATGCTGTTAATTGTTGAGCCCTTTCAGTGGCCCCACACATCTTTAAATTTTTAGAAGTATATGTGAGGCTGTGTTCATGTACATCATATGAAGACCATAAGAGGGATATAGATTCTCCAGAATCTGACACCGTCTTCTGGAGAGTCTGAAGACAGCTACAGTGTACTTATATCTAATAAATACATAAATAAATAAATAAATAAATAAATAAATAAATAAATAAATAAACATTTTTTTTTAAAAAAAAATAAGAAAGAAAGAAAAATCAGGCAGGCCTGCCATCCTTATCTCTGTCTGTCTGTCTGTCTGTCTCTCTTATCCCCTGGAACTTGAGATGGGCCACTATATAGTTGCTGGTAGTTGATCCCACGTTCTCTGGAAGAAGAGACAATGCTGTGAATTGTTGAGCCCTTTCAGTGGGCCCACCCATCTTTTAATTTTTAAAAGTATATGTGAGGCTGTGTTTATGTACATCATATGCAGACCATAAGAGGGATTTAGATTCTCCAGAAGATGACACCCTCTTCTAGAGTGTCTGAAGACAGCTACAGTGTACTTATATCTAATAAATACATAAATAAATAAATAAATAAATAAATAAATAAATAAATAAATAAATAAATATTTTTTTAACGTATAAGAAAGAAAGAAAGAACAGGCAGGCCTCCATCCTTATCTCTATCAGTCTGTCTGTCTGTCTGTCTGAACCCTTGGAACTGGAAATGGGCCACCATATAGTTGCTGTTAGTTGATCCCAGGTTCTCTGGAAGAGGAGACAATGCCTTTAATTGTTGAGTCCTTTCAGTGGCTCCACCTATCTTTAAATTTTTAGAAGTATATGTTAGGCTGTGTTTATGTACATCATATGCAGACCATAAGAGGGATTTAGATTCTCCAGAATTTGACACCCTCTTCTGGAATTTCTGAAGACAACTACAGTGTACTTATATCTAATAAATACATAAATAAATAAATAAATAAATAAATAAATAAATAAATATTTTTTAAAAAGGATAAGAAAGAAAGAAAAACCAGGGAGGCCTGCCACCATTTTCTGTCTGTCTCTTTGTCTGCCTGATCCCCTGGAACTGGAGATGGACCACCATATAGTTGCTGGTAGTTGATCCCAGGTTCTCTGGTAGAGGAGACAATGCTGTTAATTGTTGATCTCTCTCAGTGGCCCCACACATCTTTAAAATTTTAGAAGTATATGTCAGGCTGTGTTTATGTACATCATATGCAGACCATAAGAGGGATTTAGATTCTCCAGAATCTGACACCCTCTTCTGGAGTGTCTGAAGACAGCTACAGTGTACTTATATCTAATAAATACATAAATAAATAAATAAATAAATAAATAAATAAATAAATAAATATTTTTAAAAAATGATAAGAAAAAAAGAAAGACCAGGCAGGCCTGCCATCCTTATCTCTGTCTGTCTGTCTGTCTGTCTGTCTGTCTGATCTTCTGGAACTATCGATGGGCCACAATAGTGTCTGATAGTTGATCACAGGTTCTCTGGAAGAGGAGACAATGCTGTTAATTGTTGACCCTTATTTGTGGCCCCACCCATCTTTAAATTTTTAGAAGTATATGTGTGGCTGTGTTTATGTACATCATATGCAGACCATAAGAGGGATTTAGATTCTCCAGAATCTGACACACTCTAATGGAGTGTCTGAAGACAGCTACAGTGTACCTATATCTAATAAATACATAAATAAATAAATAAACATTTCTTAAAAAGAATAAGAAAGAAAGAAAGACCAGGCAGGCCTCCATCCTTATCTCTATCTGTGTGTATGTCTGTCTCTCTGTCTGATCCCCTGGAACTGGAGATGGGCCACCATATAGTTGCTGGTAGTTCATCCCAGGTTCTCTGGAAGAGGAGACAATGCTGTTAATTATTGAGCCCTTTCAGTGGCCCCACACATCTTTAAATTTTTAGAAATGTATGTGAGGCTGTGTTTATGTACATCATATGGAGACCATAAGCGGGATTTAGATTCTCCAGAATCTGACACCCTCGTCTGGAGTGTCTGAAGACAGCTACAGTGTACTTATATATAATAAATACATAAATAAATAAATAAACATTTTTTAAAAAGGATAAGAAAGAAAGAAAAACCAGGCAGGCCTGCCATCCTTGACTGTTTGTCTGTCTGTCTGTCTGATCCCCTGGAACTGGAAATGGGCCACCATATAGTGGCTGGTAGTTGATCCCAGGTTCTCTGGAAGAGGAGACAATGCTGTTAATTGTTGAGCCCGTTCAGTGGCCCCACACATCTTTAAATTTTTAGAAGTATATGTGAGGCTGTGTTTATGTACATCATATGAGGCCCATAAGAGGGATTTAGATTCTCCAGAATCTGACACTCTCTTCTGGAGTGTCTGAAGACAGCTACAGTGTACTTATATCTAATAAATAAATAAATAAATAAATAAATAAATAAATAAATAAATAAACATTTTTAAAAGGGATAAGAAAGAAAGAAAAACCACCAGGCCTGCCATACTTGTCTTTCTGTCTTGCCTAGCCCCTTGCCTAGCCTAGCCTAGCCTCTTGCCTAGCCTAGCCTAGCCCCTTGCCTAGCCTAGCCCTGCCTTGCCTATCCCTGCCTATCCCTGTCTTTAACCAGGCTGGCCTCAAACTCAGAAACTGACTGCCTCTGCCTCCAGAGTGCTCTCATTAAGAGCTCGAGCCACCACTGACTGTTGGGTTTTCTAAGTCTTACATAGGTATGGTCTGTTTCTCAGCTGTGAAACCCTAATTAACACATGTAGTCTGTCCTAGGTCAGCCATAGCTACAGACTGAGGCCTTTTCTAAAACAAAACAAAAGAAAACAAAAAATAGAAATAATAAAATAAATAAATTAAGCAACCACATGATATCTTTTCTTTCTTTCAATGATACTCAGAGCTTGAAGCAGTTCACCCATGAGACCTCAGCTCCGGACATTGAGGCACTTTCCCTAACAAGTATTATGGCTGAACCTGAGGGGTTCTACTGCTGATTTGTGTCCCCCTCTTTAAAAAAATAGTTGTTTTCAAAGGCTGCAGGTTCTTAGCCCTGTTCCTTGTTACAGTTGAGTCACAGCCCTGAAAGTTCAGTGGTAGTTAAAGGCACTGAGAAGGGCTTCCTATAGACATCGAAGACCAAGTCTTTGTTATTAAAAAAGTTAATCTGGATTCCCCCACCCCCTGGCATCCTTAGAATTCCTAGAAAGGAAGGCAGGGACCTGGACAGAAGGGTGCAAGGCTACTGGTGTTTGTAAGTGGTAACAGAAAGCTTTCTCTTGTTGGTACCCTACCCCAAGTTACATTGTCACTTCTTTTTCCTAGTTGTTGTTTTGTCGGTTTGTATTCTCAACATAGACCCTTTTCCTTCCTAACCTTGGCTGTCCTGAACCTTACTGTCCTTGAACTCAGTGATTTGCCTGTCTTGCTGGGATGAAACTGTGAGCTACCATCCAGAAGGAAGCACCCTGCTGAGGTTAGATTGGGGTCTCTTCCATTTTCCTCTATGAACATGCATATGGCAGGCCTGTTCTTTCTTTTTTACTTTTCCTTTTCTTTTTAAAGATTTATTTATTTATTATATTTAAGTATGCTGTAGCTATGTTCAGACACTCCAGAAGAGTGTGTCAGATGCTGAAGAATCTAAATCATTCTTATTGTCTGCATATGATGTATATAAACACAGCCTCACATATACTCAAAAAAAAAAAAAAGAATGAAAGATGTGGCTACAGAGAGGGCTCAACAATTAAGAGCATTGTCTCCTCTTCCAGAGAACCTGGGCTCAATTACCAGTATATATATATGGTGGCCCATCTCCAGTTCCAGGGGATCTAATACTCTGTTCTGGAGTCTGTGGGCACAGCATACACATGCAAAAAATTCTTACACTAAAAATAAAATTGATCATTGAGAGAGAGGAGAAAGAGGGGGTGAGAGAGAGGGGAAGTAATCATAACTCCTGACGAGTTTGAAGACCTGAGCTTCATCACTCACACAAATAAATAAATGCAAAATATTTTTTATAAATAAACTCTGCCATTGCCCTTTAAAATTTCCTAGAAAACAAGTTTTATGAGCAACAGTTATATTTACTATATCTAAAGGACAGTCATGAGCATATTCTCTAAATAGAAAAAGGCCTGTTAGTCTTAGAAATGGAAAAGACAAACCAAGGAAGGTTTACAATTACATAATGAGGCAGCTCAGCCCAGCACTCAGGTTGGAAGTAAGACTCGAGAATAGGATACACCTGAAGACAGACAGCCATTGCTTTTTGTTTCGGAGGCTGAAAGGATACACCTGAAGACAGCCAATGCTGTGTGTGCTTGATGGTGATCTGGTAATTTTTTTTTTTAATTTTTAAAAACTTTAACACTTTTTATAAAACTTTTATAAAAACTTTTTATTCTCCTTGGTTTCTTTCTTTCTTTCTTTCTTTCTTTCTTTCTTTCTTTCTTTCTTTCTTTCTTTCTTTCTTTCTTTCTTTCTTTCTTTCTTTCTTTCTTTCTTTCTTTTTTCAGGTTTTCTCACCATATTGCAGGTACTACAAGTTTGATTTTCTTATTTTTTGACTGTTTCAGGGTTTCTCACCATATTGCAGGTCCTACTGTTTGATTTTATCATTTTTCGACTTTTTCAGGGTTTCTCATCATATTCCAATTCCTAGAGTGTGATTTTCTCATTTTTCGACTTTTTCAGGGATTCTCACCATATTGCAGGTCCTAAAAGTGTGAATTTCTTATTTTTCGACTTTTGCAGGGTTTCTCACCATGTTCCAGCTACTACAGTGTATTTTTCTCATTTTTTAAAATTTTCACGGTCTCTCATCTTATTCAAAGTCGAACAGTGTGATTTTCTCATTTTTCGACTTTTTCAGGGTTTCTCACCATATTGCAGGTACTACAAGTTTGATTTTCTTATTTTTCAAATGTTTCAGGGTTTCTCACCATATTCCAGGTCCTACTGTGTGATTTTCTCACGTTAAGACTTTTTCAGTGTTTCTCACCATATTCTAGGTACTACAGTGTGATTTTCTCATTTTTTGACTTTTTCAGGTTTTCTCATCCTATTCCAAGTCCTAGAGTGTGATTTTCTCTTTTTCGGACTTTTTCAGGGTTTCTCAAAAAATATTCCAGGTCCTACAGTGTAATTTTCTCATTTTTTTGACTTTTTAGGAGTTTATCACCATATTCCAGGTCCTAATGTGTGATTTTCTCATTTTTAGACATTTTCAGTGTTTCTGATCATATTCCAGGTCCTACAGTATGATTGTTCTCATGTTAAGACTTTTTCAGTGTTTCTCACCATATTCCAGGTCCTACTGCATATTTTGCTCATTTTTTACTTTTTCAGGGTTTCTCACCATATTCCAAGTCCTATATGGTGATTTTCTCATTTTTTGACTTTTTCAGGGTTTCTCATCTTACTCCAAGTCCTACAGTGTGATTTTCTCATTTTTTGACTTTTATGGGTTTCTCACCATATTGCGGGTCCTACAAGTGTGAATTTCTTATTGTTGGACTTTTTCAGGGTTTCTCACCATATTCCAGCTCCTACAGTGTATTTTTGTCATTTTTTGTCTTTTTCACGGTTTCTCATCTTATTCCAAGTCCTACAGTGTGATTTTCTAATTTTTCAACTTTTTCAGGGTTTCTCACCATATTGCAGGTCCTACTGTGTGATTTTCTCATTTTTTGACTTTTTCAGGGTTTCTCACCATATTCCAGGTCCTACTGCATGATTTTCTCTTTTTTCGACTTTTTCAGGGTTTCTCACCATATTCCAAGTCGTACAGTGTGATTTTCTTATTTTTTGACTTTTTCAGGGTTTCTCATCATATTCCAAGTCCTACAGTGTGATTTTCTCATTTTTTGACTTTTTCAGGGTTTCTCATATTATTCCATGTCCTAGAGTGTTATTTTTCTAATTTGTCGACTCTTTCAGAGTTTCTCCACTTATTCCATGTATTACAGTGTGATTTTTCTCAGTTTTGGACTTTTTCAGGGTTTCTCACCTTATTCCAGGACCTACAGTTTGATTTTCTCATTTTTTGACTTTTTCAGGGTTTCTCACCATATTCCAGGTCCTACAGTGTGATTTTCTCATTTTTTTTACTTTTTCAGGGTTTCTCATCATATTCCAAGTCCTAGAGTGTGTTTTTCTCTTTTTTTGACTTTTTCAGGGTTTCTCACCATATTCCAGGTCCTACAGTGTGATTTTCTCATTTTAAGACTTTTTCAGGGTTTCTCACCATATTCCAGGTCCTACTGCATGATTTTCTCATTTTTCGACTTTTTCAGGGTTCCTCACCATATTCCAAGTCCTACAGTGTGATTTTCTCATTTTTTGACTTTTTCAGGATTTCTCATCTTATTCCATGTCCTAGAGTGTTATTTTTCTAATTTGTTGACTCTTTCAGAGTTTCTCCACTTACTCCATGTATTACAGTGTGATTTTTCTCATTTTTTTACTTTTTCAGGGTTTCTCACCATATTCCAGGTCCTACAGTGTGATTTTCTCATTTTAAGCCTTTTTCAGTGTTTCTCACCAAATTGCCGCTCCTAATGCGTGATTTTTTTCTTTTTTCGACTTTTTCAGTTTTTCTCACCATATTCCAACCCTACAGTGTGATTTTCTCATTTTTTGACTTTTATGGGTTTCTCATCATATTCCAAGTCCTAAAGTGTGATTTTCTCATTTTTTGACTTTTTCAGTGTTTCTCACCATATTCCAGGTCCTACAGTGTGATTTTCTCATTTTAAGACTTTTTCAGGGTTTCTAACCATATTGGAGGTCAAACAAGTGTGAGTTTCTTATTTTTCGACTTTATCAGGTTTTCTCACCATATTCCAGCTCCTACAGTGTATTTTTCTCATTTTTAGACTTTTCCACGTTTTCTCACAATATTCCTGGTCCTACAGCGTGATTTTCTCATTTTTCGACTTTTTCAGGGTTTCTCACCATATTCCAAGTCGTACAGTGTGATTTTCTCATTTTCTGACTTTTTCAGGGTTTCTCATCATATTCCAAGTCCTACAGTGTGATTTTCTCATTTTTTGACTTTTCGGGGTTTCTCATCTTATTCCAAGTCCTAGAGTGTGATTTTTCTAAATTTTTGACTTCTTCAGATTATATCACCATTATCCATGTACTACAGTGTGATTTTTCTCATTTTTCGACTTTTTCAGTGTTTCTCACCATATTGGTGGTCCTACAAGTGTAATTTTCTTATTTTTCGACTTTTTCGGGGTTTCTCACCATATTCCAGCTCCTACAGTGTATTTCTCTCATTTTTTGACTTTTTCATGATTTCTCATCTTATTCCAAGTCCTACAGTGTGATTTTCTCATTTTTCGAATTTTTCAGGGTTTCTCACCATATTGCAGGTACTACAAGTTTGAATTTCTTATTTTTCGACTGTTTCAGGGTTTCTCACCATATTGCAGGTCCTACTGTGTGATTTTCTCATTTTTTCGACTTTTTCAGGGTTTCTCATCATATTCCAAGTCCTAGAGTGTGATTTTCTCATTTTTCGAGTTTTTCAGGGATTCTCACCATATTGCAGGTCCTACAAGTGTGAATTTCTTATTTTTCGACTTTTGCAGGGTTTCTCACCATGTTCCATCTACTACAGTGTATTTTTCTCATTTTTTAAAATTTTCACGGTTTCTCATCTTATTCCAAGTCGAACAGTGTGATTTTCTCATTTTTTGACTTTTTCAGGGTTTCTCACCATATTGCAGGTACTACAAGTTTGATTTTCTTATTTTTCAAATATTTCAGGGTTTCTCACCATATTGCAGGTCCTACTGTGTGATTTTCTCACGTTAAGACTTTTTCAGTGTTTCTCACCATATTCTAGGTACTACAGTATGATTTTCTCATTTTTTGACTTTTTCAGGTTTTTTCATCTTATTCCAAGTCCTAGAGTGTGATTTTCTCCTTTTCGGACTTTTTCAGGGTTTCTCAAAAATATTCCAGGTCCTACAGTGTAATTTTCTCATTTTTTGACTTTTTCAGGTTTTCTCATCATATTGTAGGTCCTACAAGTATGAATTTCTTATTTTTCGACTTTTTCAGATATTCTCACCATATTCCAGGTCCTAATGTGTGACTTTTTAATTTTTAGACTTTTTCAGTGTTTCTGACCATATTCCAGGTCCTACTGCATGATTTGCTCATTTTTTGACTTTTTCAGGGTTTCTCACCATATTCCAAGTCCTATAGTGTGATTTTCTCATTTTTTGACTTTTTCAGGGTTTCTCATCTTACTCCAAGTCCTACAGTGTGATTTTCTCATTTTAAGACTTTTTCAGGTTTTCTCACCATATTCCAGGTCCTACTGCATGATTTTCTCATTTTTCGACTTTTTCAGGGTTCCTCACCATATTCCAAGTCCTACAGTGTGATTTTCTCATTTTTCGACTTTTTTAGGGTTTCTCATCATATTCCAAGTCCTACAGTGTGATTTTCTCATTTTTTGACTTTTTCAGGGTTTCTCATGTTATTCCATGTCCTAGAGTGTTTTTTTTCTAATTTGTTGACTCTTTCAGAGTTTCTCCACTTATTCCTTGTATTACAGTGTGATTTTTCTCATTTTTGTCTTTTTCAGGGTTTCTCACCATATTCCAGGACCTACAGTTTGATTTTCTCATTTTTTGACTTTTTCAGGGTTTCTCACCATATTCCAGGTCCTACAGTGTGATTTTCTCATTTTAAGACTTTTTCAGTGTTTCTCACCAAATTGCCGCTCCTAATGCGTGATTTTTTCTTTTTTCGAGTTTTTCAGTGTTTCTCATCATATTCCAAGTCCTAAAGTGTGATTTTCTCATTTTTCGACTTTTTCAGTGTTTCTCACCATATTCCAGGTCCTACAGTGTGATTTTCTCATTTTTCGACTTTTTCAGGTTTTCTCACCGTATTCCAGCTCCTACAGTGTATTTTTCTCATTTTTAGACTTTTTCACGTTTTCTCACAATATTCCTGGTCCTACTGCGTGATTTTCTCATTTTTCGACTTTTCTCACCCTATTGCAGGTCCTACAAGTGTGAATTTCTTATTTTTTGACTTTTTCAGGGTTTCTCATCATATTCCAGCTCCTTCAGTGTATTTTTCTCATTTTTTGACTTTTTCAGGGTTTCTCACCATATTGCAGATACGACAAATTTGATTTTCTTATTTTTCGACTGCTTCAGGGTTTCTCACCATATTCCAGGTCCTACTGTGTGATTTTCTCATTTTTCGACTTTTTCAGTGTTTTCTCACCATATTCAAGGTACTACAGTGTTATTTTCTCATTTTTTGACTTTTTCAGGTTTTCTCATCATATTCCAAGTCCTACAGGGTGACTTTCTCTTTTTTCGACTTTTAAAGGGTTTCTCAACATATTCCAGGTCCACCAGTGTAATTTTCTCATTTTTCGACTTTTTCAGGGTTTCTCATCATATTCCAAGTCCTAGAGTGTGATTTTCTCATTTTTCGAGTTTTTCAGTGATTCTCACCATATTGCAGGTCCTACAAGTGTGTATTTCTTATTTTTCGACTTTTGCAGGGTTTCACACCATGTTCCAACTACTACAGTGTATTTTATTCATTTTTTAAAATTTTCACAGTCTCTCATCTTATTCCATGTCCTATAGTGTGATTTTCTCATTTTTCGACTTTTTCAGGGTTTCTCACCATATTGCAGGTACTACAAGTTTGATTTTCTCATTTTTCAAATGTTTCAGGGTTTCTCACCATATTCCAGGTCCTACTGTGTGATTTTCTCACGTTAAGACTTTTTCAGTATTTCTCACCATATTCTAGGTACTACAGTGTGATTTATTCATTTTTTTACTTTTTCAGGTTTTCTCATCATATTCCAAGTCCTAGAGTGTGATTTTCTCTTTTTTGGACTTTTTCAGGGTTTCTCACCATATTGTAGGTCCTACAAGTGTGAATTTCTTATTTTTCGACTTTTTCAGAATTTCTCACCATATTCCAGGTCCTACTGCATGATTTTCTCATTTTTCGACTTTTTCAGGGTTTCTCACCATATTCCAGGTACTACTGCGTGATTTTCTCATGTTTTTGACTATTTCAGAGTTTATCACCATATTCCACGTCCTACTGTGTGATTTTCTCATTTTAATACTTTTTTAGTGTTTCTCACCATATTCCAGGTACTACAGTGTGATTTTCTCATTTTTTTTTACTTTTTCAGGGTTTCTCATCATATTCCAAGTCCTAGAGTGTGATTTTTGCTTTTTTCGAATTTTTCAGGGTTTCTCAACATATTCCAGGTCCTACAGTTTGATTTTCTCATTTTTCGACTTTTTCAGGGTTTCTCACTAGCTTCCAGGTCCTACTGTATGATTTTCTCATTTTTCGACTTCTTTCAGGGTTTCTCACCATATACTGGGTCCTACTGCATGATTTTCTCATTTTTTGACTTTTTCAGCGTTTCTCACCATATTCCAAGTCCTACAGGGTGATATTCTCATTTTTTGACTTTTTCAGTGTTTCTCACCATATTCCAAGTCCTACAGTGTGATTTTCTCTTTTTTTAAACTTTTTCAGGGTTTCTTACCGTACTCAAGGTTCTACATTGTCATTTTCTCATTTTTCGAATATTTCAGGTTTTCTCAACATATTCCAGGTCCTACACTGTCATTTTCTAATTTGCGACTTTTTCAGAGTTTCTCACCATATTCCAGCTCCTATAGTGTGATTTTCTCATTTTTTCGATTTCTTTCATGTTTTCTCATCATATTCCAAGTCCTACAGTGTGATTTTCTCATTTTTTGACTTTTTCAGAATTTCTCACCCTATTGCAGATCCTACAGTGTGATTTTCTCATTTTTCGACTTTTTCAGGGTTTCTCACCATATTGCAGGTACTACAAGTTTGATTTTCTTAGTTTTCGACTGTTTCAGGGTTTCTCACCATATTCCAAGTCCTACTGTGTGATTTTCTCATTTTTAGACTTTTTCAGTGTTTTCTCACAATATTCAAGGTACTACAGTGTGATTTTCTTATTTTTCGACTTTTTCAGGGTTTACTCACCATATTCCAGCTTCTACAGTGTATTTTTCTCATTTTTTGACTTTTTCACGGTTTCTCATCATATTCTAAATCCTACAGTGTGATTTTCTCATTTTCTGACTTTTTCAGGGTTTCTCATCATATTCCAAGTCCTACAGTGTGATTTTTCCAATTTTTCGCCTTTTTCAGAGTTTCTCACCATATTCCAGGTTCCAGAGTGTGATTTTCTCATTTTTTGACTTTTTCAGGATTGCTCACCCATATTCCATCTTCTACATTGTGATTTTCTCATTTTTCAACTTTTTCAGGTTTCTCATCTTATTCCAAGTCCTACAGTTAAATTTTCTCATTTTTTGACTTTTTCAGGGTGTCTCATCTTATTCCAAGTCCTACAGTGTGATTTTCTCATTTTTCGACTTTTTCAGGGTTTCTCACCATATTTCAGGTCCTACACGTGTGAATTTCTTATTTTTGGACTTTTTCAGGGTCTCTCACCATATTGCATGTCCTACAAGTGTGTATATCTTATTTTT
>NW_028227981.1:0-46759 GCF_978045245.1 Mus caroli | reverse complement strand
AATACACACTGTAGGACCCAGAATATGGCATGAAACCCTGAAAAAAGTGGAAAATTAAACACTCACACTGCAGGACCCAAAATATGGCGAGAAAACCTGAAAAAGGTGAAAATTAAAAATTCACACTGTAGGACCCAGAATTACGAAAAAACTTGAAAAACCTGGAAAATGAGAAAATCACACTACAGGACCCAGAATATGCCAAGAAACCCTGAAAAAGGTGAAAATTAAAAATTCACACTGTAGGACCCAGATTATGGCAAGAAACCCTGAAAAAAAGGGGAAAATTAAAAATTCACACTGTATTACTCAGAATATGGCAAGAAATACTGAAAAACGTGGAAAATTAAAAATTCACACTGAAGGACCTAGAATACGGCAAGAAAACCTGAAAAACGTAAAAATGACAAAATCATTTTGTAAGACCCAGAATATGACCAAAAAACCTGATAACGTGGAAAATTAAAATTTCACACTGAAAGACCACGAATATGGCTAGAAATCCTAAAAAACGAGGAAAATTATAAACTCACACCGAAGGACCCAGAATTACATAAAACTGGAAAAATGTGGAAAATGAGAAAATCACACTGCAGGACCCAGAATATGCCTAGAAACCCTGAAAACCGTGAAAATTAAAAATTCACACTGTATTACTCAGAATTTGGCGAGAAATACTGTAAAACATGGAAAATTAAAAATTCACACTGAAGGACCCCGGATATGGCGAGAAATCCTGAAAAACGTGGAAAATTATAAACTCACACTGAAGGACCCAGAATTACGTAAAATCTTGAAATACGTGGAAAATGAAAAATTCACACTTTAGGACCCAGAATATGCCAAGAAACCCTGAAAAACGTGAAAATTAAAAATTCACACTTTAGGACACAGAATATGGGGAGAATTCATGAAAAGTGGAAAATTAAAAATTCACACTGTATTACTCAGAATATGGCAAGAAATACTGAAAAACGTGGAAAATTAAAAATTCACACTGAAGGACCCCGGATATGGCGAGAAAGCCTGAAAAACGAGGAAAATTATAAACTCACACTGAAGGACCCAGAATTACTTAAAAACTTGAAAAACGTGGAAAATGAAAAAATCTCACTGCAGGACCCAGAATATGCCTAGAAACCCTGAAAACCGTGAAAATTAAAAATTCACACATTAGGACACAGAATATGGCGAGAATCCATGAAGAGTGGAAAATTAAAAATTCACACTGTATTACTCAGAATATGGCGAGAAATACTGAAAAACGAGGAAAATTAAAAATTCACACTGAAGGACCGCGGATATGGCGAGAAATCCTGAAAAACGAGGAAAATTATAAACTCACACTGAAGGACCCAGAATTATGTAAAAACTTGAAAACCGTGGAAAATGAGAAAATCACACTGTAGGACCCAGAATATGCCTAGAAACACTGAAAAACGTGAAAATTAAAAATTCAGACTTTAGGACACAGAATATGGCGAGAATCCATGAAAAGTGGAAAATTAAAAATTCACACTGTATTACTCAGAATATGGCGAGAAATACTGAAAAACATGGAAAATTATAAATTCACTCTGAAGGACCCCGGATATGGCGAGAAATCCTGAAAAATGAGGAAAATTATAAACTCACACTGAAGGACCCAGAATTACGTAAAAACTTGAAAAACGTGGAAAATGAGAAAATCACACTGTAGGAACCAGAATTACGAAAAAACTTGAAAAACGTGGAAAATTAGAAAATCACACTGCAGGACCCAGAATATGCAAAGAAACCCTGAAAAAGGTGAAAATTAAAAATTCACACTGTAGGACCCAGATTATGGCATGAAACTCTGAAAAAAGTGGAAAATTAAAAATTCACACTGTATTACCGAGAATATGGCAAGAAATACTGAAAAACGTGGTAAATTAAAAGCTCACAGTGAAGGACCTGGAATATGGCAAGAAAACCTGAAAAACGTGGAAATGAGAAAATCTCAACGTAGACCCAGAATATGACGAAAAAACCTGATAAACGTAGAAAAATAAAATTTACACGGAAGGACTGAAAATTAAAAATTCAAACTGTATTAAGTAGAATATGGCGAGAAATACTGAAAAACGTGGAAAAATAAAAATTCACATTGAAGGAACTGGAATATGGCGAGAAAACCAGAAAAACAAGTAAAATAAAAACGCACACTGAAGGACCCAGAATATGGCAAGAAACCCTGAAAAAATTAGAAAATAAAAAACTTACACTGAAGGACCCCAAATATAGCAAGAAAACCTGATTAAGGTGGAAAATGAAAAAATCATACTGTAGGACACAGTAATGGGAAAAAATTGAAAAAAGTGGAAAATGAGAAAATCACACTGTAGGACCCAGAATATGCCGAGAAACCCTGAAAAACGTGGAATATTAAAAATATACTCTGTAGGTCCCAGAATATGGCAAGAAACACTGAAAAAAAGTAGAAAATTAAAAACTCACACTGAAGGACCCAGAATATGGCGAGAAAACCAGAAAAAAATTAGAAAATTAAAAATACACACTGTAGGACCCAGAATATGGCATGAAACCCTGAAAAAAGTGGAAAATTAAACACTCACACTGCAGGACCCAAAATATGGCGAGAAAACCTGAAAAAGGTGAAAATTAAAAATTCACACTGTAGGACCCAGAATTACGAAAAAACTTGAAAAACCTGGAAAATGAGAAAATCACACTACAGGACCCAGAATATGCCAAGAAACCCTGAAAAAGGTGAAAATTAAAAATTCACACTGTAGGACCCAGATTATGGCAAGAAACCCTGAAAAAAAGGGGAAAATTAAAAATTCACACTGTATTACTCAGAATATGGCAAGAAATACTGAAAAACGTGGAAAATTAAAAATTCACACTGAAGGACCTGGAATACGGCAAGAAAACCTGAAAAACGTAAAAATGACAAAATCATTTTGTAAGACCCAGAATATGACCAAAAAACCTGATAACGTGGAAAATTAAAAATTCACACTGAAAGACCACGAATATGGCTAGAAATCCTGAAAAGTGAGGAAAATTATAAACTCACACTGAAGGACCCAGAATTACATAAAACTTGAAAAACGTGGAAAATGAGAAAATCACACTGCAGGACCCAGAATATGCCTAGAAACCTGAAAACCGTGAAAATTAAAAATTCACACTGTATTACTCAGAATTTGTCGAGAAATACTGAAAAACACGGAAAATTAAAAATTCACACTGAAGGACCCCGGATATGGCGAGAAATCCTGAAAAACAAGGAAAATTATAAACTCACACTGAAGGACCCAAAATTACGTAAGTACTTGAAAAACGTGGAAAATGAGAAAATCACACTGTAGGACCCAGAATTACATAAAACTTGAAAAACGTGGAAAATGAGAAAATCACACTGCAGGACCCAGAATATGCCTAGAAACCCTGAAAAACGTGAAAATTAAAAATTCAGACTTTAGGACACAGAATATGGCGAGAATCCATGAAAAGTGGAAAATTAAAAATTCACACTGTATTACTCAGAATTTTGCGAGAAATACTGAAAAACATGGAAAATTAAAAATTCACACTGAAGGACCCCGGATATGGCAAGAAATCGTGAAAAACGAGGAAAATTATAAATTCACACTGAAGGACCCAGAATTACGTAAAAACTTGAAAAACGTGGAAAATGAGAAAATAACACTGTAGGACCCAGAATTACGGAAAAACTTGAAAAACGTGGAAAATGAGAAAATCACACTGCAGGACCCAGAATATGCAAAGAAACCCTGAAAAAGGTGAAAATTAAAATTTCTCACTGTAGGACCCAGATTATAGCAAGAAACGCTGAAAAAAGTGGAAAATTAAAAATTCACACTGTATTACCGAGAATATGGCAAGAAATACTGAAAAACGTGGTAAATTAAAAGCTCACACTGAAGGACCTGGAATATGGCAAGAAAACCTGAAAAACGTGGAAATGAGAAAATCTCAACGTAGACCCAGAATATGACGAAAAAACCTGATAAACGTAGAAAAATAAAATTTACACGGAAGGACTGAAAATTAAAAATTCAAACTGTATTAAGTAGAATATGGCGAGAAATACTGAAAAACGTGGAAAAATAAAAATTCACATTAAAGGAACTGGAATATGGCGAGAAAACCAGAAAAACAAGTAAAATAAAAACGCACACTGAAGGACCCAGAATATGGCAAGAAACCCTGAAAAAATTAGAAAATAAAAAACTTACACTGAAGGACCCCAAATATAGCAAGAAAACCTGATTAAGGTGGAAAATGAAAAAATCATACTGTAGGACACAGTAATGGGAAAAAATTGAAAAAAGTGGAAAATGAGAAAATCACACTGTAGGACCCAGAATATGCCGAGAAACCCTGAAAAATGTGGAATATTAAAAATATACTCTGTAGGTCCCAGAATATGGCAAGAAACACTGAAAAAAAGTAGAAAATTAAAAACTCACACTGAAGGACCCCGAATATGGCGAGAAAACCTGAAAAAATTAGAAAATTAAAAATACACACTGTAGGACACAGATTATGGCATGAAATCCTGAAAAAAGTGGAAAATTAAACACTCACACTGCAGGACCCAAAATATGGCGAGAAAACCTGAAAAAGGTGGATAATGATATAATCACACTGTAGGACCCAGAATTACGAAAAAACTTGAAAAACCTGGAAAATGAGAAAATCACACTGCAGGACCCAGAATATGCCAAGAAACCCTGAAAAAGGTGAAAATTAAAAATTCACACTGTAGGACCCAGATTATGGCAAGAAACCCTGAAAAAAAGGGGAAAATTAAAAATTCACACTGTATACCCAGAATATGGCAAGAAATACTGAAAAACGTGGAAAATTAAAAATTCACACTGAAGGACCTGGAATACGGCAAGAAAACCTGAAAAACGTAAAAATGACAAAATCATTCTGTAAGACCCAGAATATGACCAAAAAACCTGATAACGTGGAAAATTAAAAATTCACACTGAAAGACCCCGAATAGGGCTAGAAATCCTGAAAAACGAGGAAAATTATAAACTCACACTGAAGGACCCAGAATTACATAAAACTTAAAAAACGTGGAAAATGAGAAAATCACACTGCAGGACCCAGAATATGCCTAGAAACCCTGAAAAACGTGAAAATTAAAAATTCACAATTTAGGACACAGAATATGGCGAGAATCCATGAAAAGTGGAAAATTAAAAATTCACACTGTATTACTCAGAATATGGCGAGAAATACTGAAAAACGTGGAAAATTAAAAATTCACACTGAAGGACCCGGGATATGGCGAGAAATCCTGAAAAACGAGGAAAATTATAAACTCACACTGAAGGACCCAGAATTATATAAAAACTTGAAAAACGTGGAAAATGAGAAAATCACACTGTAGGACCCAGAATTACTAAAAAACTTGAAAAACGTGGAAAATGAGAAAATCACACTGCAGGGCCCAGAATATGCCTAGAAACCTTGAAAAACGTGAAAATTAAAAATTCACACTTTAGGACACAGAATATGGCGAGAATCCATGAAAAGTGGAAAATTAAAAATTCACACTGTATTACTCAGAATATGGCAAGAAATACTGAAAAACGTGGAAAATTAAAAATTCACACTGAAGGACCTGGAATACGGCAAGAAAACCTGAAAAACGTAAAAATGACAAAATCATTTTGTAAGACCCAGAATATGACCAAAAAACCTGATAACGTGGAAAATTAAAAATTCACACTGAAAGACCACGAATATGTCTAGAAATCCTGAAAAACGAGGAAAATTATAAACTCACACTGAAGGACCCAGAATTACTTAAAAACTTGAAAAACGTGGAAAATGAAAAAATCTCACTGCAGGACCCAGAATATGCCTAGAAACCCTGAAAACCGTGAAAATTAAAAATTCACACATTAGGACACAGAATATGGCGAGAATCCATGAAGAGTGGAAAATTAAAAATTCACACTGTATTACTCAGAATATGGCGAGAAATACTGAAAAACGAGGAAAATTAAAAATTCACACTGAAGGACCCCGGATATGGCGAGAAATCCTGAAAAACGAGGAAAATTATAAACTCACACTGAAGGACCCAGAATTATGTAAAAACTTGAAAACCGTGGAAAATGAGAAAATCACACTGTAGGACCCAGAATATGCCTAGAAACACTGAAAAACGTGAAAATTAAAAATTCAGACTTTAGGACACAGAATATGGCGAGAATCCATGAAAAGTGGAAAATTAAAAATTCACACTGTATTACTCAGAATATGGCGAGAAATACTGAAAAACATGGAAAATTATAAATTCACTCTGAAGGACCCCGGATATGGCGAGAAATCCTGAAAAATGAGGAAAATTATAAACTCACACTGAAGGACCCAGAATTACATAAAAACTTGAAAAACGTGGAAAATGAGAAAATCACACTGCAGGACCCAGAATATGCAAAGAAACCCTGAAAAAGGTGAAAATTAAAAATTCACACTGTAGGACCCAGATTATGGCATGAAACTCTGAAAAAAGTGGAAAATTAAAAATTCACACTGTATTACCGAGAATATGGCAAGAAATACTGAAAAACGTGGTAAATTAAAAGCTCACAGTGAAGGACCTGGAATATGGCAAGAAAACCTGAAAAACGTGGAAATGAGA
Organism: Mus caroli; assembly: GCF_978045245.1. Classification (NCBI taxonomy): domain Eukaryota; kingdom Metazoa; phylum Chordata; class Mammalia; order Rodentia; family Muridae; genus Mus; species Mus caroli. The sequence continues at coordinate 40,074 of NW_028227981.1, read as the reverse complement.
AAATCTCAACGTAGACCCAGAATATGACGAAAAAACCTGATAAACGTAGAAAAATAAAATTTACACGGAAGGACTGAAAATTAAAAATTCAAACTGTATTAAGTAGAATATGGCGAGAAATACTGAAAAACGTGGAAAAATAAAAATTCACATTGAAGGAACTGGAATATGGCGAGAAAACCAGAAAAACAAGTAAAATAAAAACGCACACTGAAGGACCCAGAATATGGCAAGAAACCCTGAAAAATTAGAAAATAAAAAACTTACACTGAAGGACCCCAAATATAGCAAGAAAACCTGATTAAGGTGGAAAATGAAAAAATCATACTGTAGGACACAGTAATGGGAAAAAATTGAAAAAAGTGGAAAATGAGAAAATCACACTGTAGGACCCAGAATATGCCGAGAAACCCTGAAAAACGTGGAATATTAAAAATATACTCTGTAGGTCCCAGAATATGGCAAGAAACACTGAAAAAAAGTAGAAAATTAAAAACTCACACTGAAGGACCCCGAATATGGCGAGAAAACCAGAAAAAAATTAGAAAATTAAAAATACAAACTGTAGGACCCAGAATATGGCATGAAACCCTGAAAAAAGTGGAAAATTAAACACTCACACTGCAAGACCCAAAATATGGCGAGAAAACCTGAAAAGGTGAAAATTAAAAATTCACACTGTAGGACCCAGAATTACGAAAAAACTTGAAAAACCTGGAAAATGAGAAAATCACACTACAGGACCCAGAATATGCCAAGAAACCCTGAAAAAGGTGAAAATTAAAAATTCACACTGTAGGACCCAGATTATGGCAAGAAACCCTGAAAAAAAGGGGAAAATTAAAAATTCACACTGTATTACTCAGAATATGGCAAGAAATACTGAAAAACGTGGAAAATTAAAAATTCACACTGAAGGACCTGGAATACGGCAAGAAAACCTGAAAAACGTAAAAATGACAAAATCATTTTGTAAGACCCAGAATATGACCAAAAAACCTGATAACGTGGAAAATTAAAAATTCACACTGAAAGACCACGAATATGACTAGAAATCCTGAAAAGTGAGGAAAATTATAAACTCACACTGAAGGACCCAGAATTACATAAAACTTGAAAAACGTGGAAAATGAGAAAATCACACTGCAGGACCCAGAATATGCCTAGAAACCTGAAAACCGTGAAAATTAAAAATTCACACTGTATTACTCAGAATTTGGCGAGAAATACTGAAAAACACGGAAAATTAAAAATTCACACTGAAGGACCCCGGATATGGCGAGAAATCCTGAAAAACAAGGAAAATTATAAACTCACACTGAAGGACCCAAAATTACGTAAGTACTTGAAAAACGTGGAAAATGAGAAAATCACACTGTAGGACCCAGAATTACATAAAACTTGAAAAACGTGGAAAATGAGAAAATCACACTGCAGGACCCAGAATATGCCTAGAAACCCTGAAAAACGTGAAAATTAAAAATTCAGACTTTAGGACACAGAATATGGCGAGAATCCATGAAAGTGGAAAATTAAAAATTCACACTGTATTACTCAGAATTTGGCGAGAAATACTGAAAAACGTGGAAAATTAAAAATTCACACTGAAGGACCCCGGATATGGCAAGAAATCGTGAAAAACGAGGAAAATTATAAATTCACACTGAAGGACCCAGAATTACGTAAAAACTTGAAAAACGTGGAAAATGAGAAAATAACACTGTAGGACCCAGAATTACGGAAAAACTTGAAAAACGTGGAAAATGAGAAAATCACACTGCAGGACCCAGAATATGCAAAGAAACCCTGAAAAAGGTGAAAATTAAAAATTCTCACTGTAGGACACAGATTATAGCAAGAAACGCTGAAAAAAGTGGAAAATTAAAAATTCACACTGTATTTCCGAGAATATGGCAAGAAATACTGAAAAACGTGGTAAATTAAAAGCTCACACTGAAGGACCTGGAATATGGCAAGAAAACCTGAAAAACGTGGAAATGAGAAAATCTCAACGTAGACCCAGAATATGACGAAAAAACCTGATAAACGTAGAAAAATAAAATTTACACGGAAGGACTGAAAATTAAAAATTCAAACTGTATTAAGTAGAATATGGCGAGAAATACTGAAAAACGTGGAAAAATAAAAATTCACATTAAAGGAACTGGAATATGGCGAGAAAACCAGAAAAACAAGTAAAATAAAAACGCACACTGAAGGACCCAGAATATGGCAAGAAACCCTGAAAAAATTAGAAAATAAAAAACTTACACTGAAGGACCCCAAATATAGCAAGAAAACCTGATTAAGGTGGAAAATGAAAAAATCATACTGTAGGACACAGTAATGGGAAAAAATTGAAAAAAGTGGAAAATGAGAAAATCACACTGTAGGACCCAGAATATGCCGAGAAACCCTGAAAAACGTGGAATATTAAAAATATACTCTGTAGGTCCCAGAATATGGCAAGAAACACTGAAAAAAAGTAGAAAATTAAAAACTCACACTGAAGGACCCCGAATATGGCGAGAAAACCTGAAAAAATTAGAAAATTAAAAATACACACTGTAGGACCCAGATTATGGCATGAAATCCTGAAAAAAGTGGAAAATTAAACACTCACACTGCAGGACCCAAAATATGGCGAGAAAACCTGAAAAAGGTGGATAATGATATAATCACACTGTAGGACCCAGAATTACGAAAAAACTTGAAAAACCTGGAAAATGAGAAAATCACACTGCAGAACCCATAATATGCCAGGAAACCCTGAAAAAGTTGAAAATTAAAAATTCACACTGTAGGACCCAGATTATGGCAAGAAACGCTGAAAAAAGGGGAAAAATAATAATTCACACTGTATTACCCAGAATATGGCAAGAAATACTGAAAAACGTGGAAAATTAAAAATTCACACTAAGGACCTGGAATTCGGTAAGAAAACCTGAAAAAAGTAAAAATGACAAAATCATTCTGTCAGACCCAGAATATGACCAAAAAACCTGATAACGTGGAAAATTAAAAATTCACACTGAAAGACCCCGAATATGGCTAGAAATCCTGAAAAACGAGGAAAATTATAAACTCACACTGAAGGACCCAGAATTACATAAAACTTGAAAAACGTGGAAAATGAGAAAATCACACTGCAGGACCCAGAATATGCCTAGAAACCCTGAAAAACGTGAAAATTAAAAATTCACACTTTAGGACACAGAATATGGCGAGAATCCATGAAAAGTGGAATATTAAAAATTCACACTGTATTACTCAGAATATGGCCAGAAATACTGAAAAACGTGGAAAATTAAAAATTCACACTGAAGGACCTGGAATATGGCAAGAAAACCTGAAAAACGTAAAAATGACAAAATCATTTTGTAAGACCCAGAATATGACCAAAAAACCTGATAACGTGGAAAATTAAATATTCACACTGAATGACCACGAATTTGGCTAGAAATCCTGAAAAACGAGGAAAATTATAAACTCACACTGAAGGACCCAGAATTACATAAAACTTGAAAAACGTGGAAAATGAGAAAATCACACTGCAGGACCCAGAATATGCCTAGAAACCCTGAAAACCGTGAAAATTAAAAATTCACACTGTATTACTCAGAATTTGGCGAGAAATACTGAAAACCGTGGAAAATTAAAAATTCACACTGAAGGACCCCTGATATGGCGAGAAATCCTGAAAAACGAGGAAAATTATAAACTCACACTGAAGGACCCAAATTTACATAAGTACTTGAAAAACGTGGAAAATGAGAAAATCACACTGTAGGACCCAGAATTACATAAAACTTGAAAAACGTGGAAAATGAGAAAATCACACTGCAGGACCCAGAATATGCCTAGAAACCCTGAAAAACGTGAAAATTAAAAATTCAGACTTTAGGACACAGAATATGGCAAGAATCAATGAAAAGTGGAAAATTAAAAATTAACACTATATTACTCAGAATTTGGCGAGAAATCCTGAAAAACGTGGAAAATTAAAAATTCACACTGAAGGACCCCTGATATGGCAAGAAATCGTGAAAAACGAGGAAAATTATAAATTCACACTGAAGGACCCAGAATTACATAAAAACTTGAAAAACGTGGAAAATGAGAAAATAACACTGTAGGACCCAGAATATGCCAAGAAACCCTGAAAAAGGTGAAAATTAAAAATTCTCACTGTAGGACCCAGATTATAGCAAGAAACGCTGAAAAAAGTGGAAAATTAAAAATTCACACTGTATTTCCGAGAATATGGCAAGAAATACTGAAAAACGTGGAAAATTAAAAATTCACACTGAAGGACCTGGAATATGGCAAGAAAACCTGAAAAACGTGGAAATGAGAAAATCACACTCTAGGACCCAGAATATGACGAAAAAAACCTGAAAAACTTGGAAAATTAAAAATTCACACTGAAGGACCGGGAATATGGCAAGAAAACCTGAAAAACGAGGAAAATTAAAAGCACAAACTGAAGGACCCAGAATATGGCGAGAAAACATGAAAAACATGGAAATTTAAATATTCACACTGTAGGAGCCACAATATGGCAAGAAACACTGAAAAAGGAGGAAAATGAGAAAATCACACTATAGCACCAGAATATGGCAAGAAACCTTGAAAAACGTGGAAAATTAAAAATTCACACTGTAGAACCCAGAATATGCTGAGAAAATCTGAAAAAGTTGGATAATGAGAATATCACACTGTACGACCCAGAACATGAAGAAAAAACTTAAAAACGTTTAAAATTAAAAATTCACACTGTAGGACCTGAATATGGCAAGAAACCCTGAGAATCGTGGAAAATTTAAAAATCACACTTTAGGAGGCAGAATATGGCGATTAACCCTGTAAAAAGTGGAATATTAAAAACTCACACTGAAGTACCCCGAAAATGGCAAGAAAACCTGAAAAAGGTGGAAAATGAGAATATCACACTGTAGGACCCAGAATTGCGAAACAAAAAACTTGAAAAACGTCAAAAAGGAGAAAATCACACTGTAGGACCCAGAATATGCTGAGTAACTCTGAAAAACTTGGAAAATAAAAATACACGCTGTAGGACCCAGAATATGGCAAGAAACCCTGAAAGAATTAGAAAATTAAAAACTCACACTGAAGGACCCAGAATATGGCGAGAAAACCTGCAAAAGTAAAAAATGAGAAAATCACACTGCAGGACCCAGAATATGCCGAGAAACGCTGAAAAACGTAAAAATTAAAAATTCACACTGTCGGACACAGAATATGGCAAGAATCATGAAAAAAGTGGAAAATTAAAAATTCACACTGTATTACCCAGTATATGGCGAGAAACATTGAAAACGTGGAAAATTAAAAATTCACACTGAAGGACCCCTCATATGGCGAGAAAACCTGAAAAACAAGGAAAATTCAAAACTCACACTGTAGGACCCAGAATATGGCGAGAAATCCTGAAAAAGATGGAAAATGAGAATAATCACACTATAGAACCCAGATTTGGAAAAAAAATTGAAAAACGTCGAAAATGGGAAAATCACACTGTAGGACCCAGAATATGCCGAGAAACCCTGAAAACGTGGAAAATTAAAAATATATGCTGGAGGACCCAGATTATGGCGAGAAACCATGAAAAAATTGGACAATGAAAATTGTCACTGTATTACCCAGAATATGGCAAGCAACCCGGAAAAAATGTAGATAACTATAAACTCACACTGATGGAACCGGAATATGGCTAGAAAACCTGAAAAGTGGAAAATGAGAAAATCACACTGCAGGAACCAGAATATGCTGAGAATCCCTGAAAATCGTGGAAAATTAAAAATTCACACTGAAGGACCCGGAATATGGGGAGAAAACCTGAAAAACGAGGAAAATTAAAAATTCAAACTGAAGGACCCAGGATATGCTGAGAAACCCTGAAAAACGTGAAAAGTAAAAATTCACAGTCGGACACAGAATATTTCGAGAAAACATGAAAAAAGAGGAAAATTAAAATTCACACTGTATTACCCAAAATATGGGGAGAAATACTGAAAAACGTGGAAAATTAAAAATTCACACTGCAGGACCTGGAATATGGCAAGAAATCCTGAAAAACTTGGAAACGAGAAAATCACACTGTAGGACCCAGAATAAGATGAAAAAACCTGAAAACCGTGGAAAATTAAAAATTCACACTGAAGGAATCGGAATATGGCAAGAAAACCTGAAAAAACGAGGAAAATTAAAAACTCACACTGTAGGACCCAGAATATGGCAAGATAACCTGAAAAAGGTCGAAAATGAGAAAATCACACTGTAGGACCTAGAATTGCAAAAAAACTTGTAAAAAGAGGAAAATGAGAAAATCACACAGTAGGACCCAGAATATGCAAAGAAACCATGAAAAAGGTAGAAAATTAAAAATTCACACTGAAGGACCTGGAATATGGCCAGAAAACCTGAAAAAGGTGGAAAATGAGAAAATCACTTGTAGGACCCAGAATTGTGAGAAAACCTGAAAAAGGTGGAAAATGAGAAAATCACATGTAGGACCCAGAATTGTGAGAAAACCTGAAAAAGTTTGAAAACGAGAAAATCACACTGCAGGACCCAGAATATGCTAAGAAATCCTGAAAAACGTTGAAAATTAAATATTCACACTATAGGACCCAGAATATGGCGAGAAACACTGAAAAAGAAATGAGAAAATCACATTGTAATACCCAGAATATTAAGAAATAACTTAAAAACGTGAAAAATTTAAAATTCACACTGTAGTACCCAGAATATGGCGAGAAACTCTTAAAAAGTAGAAATTTAAAAACTCACACTGAAGGACCCCTAATATGGCGAGAAAACCTGAAAAACCTGGACAATTAAAACTTCACACAGTATTACCCAGAATATGGCGAGAAATACTGAAAAACATGGAAAATTAACAATTCACACTGAAGGACCCGGATATAGCGAGCAAAACTGAAAAATGAGGTAAATTATAATCTTACACTGAAGGACACAGAATATGGCGAGAAAACCTGAAAAAGCTGGAAAATTAAATATTCACACTGTAGGACCCAGAATATGGCGAGAAACACTGAAAAATCGTGAAAATTTAAAATTCACACTATAGGACCAGAATATGGCAAGAAACATTGAAAAACGTGGAAAATTAAAAATTCACACTGTATTACCCAAAATATGGCGAGAAATACTGAAAAAAGTGGAAAATTAAAAATTCACAATGAAAAATCATCAAAAAAAATTCAAATTGTAAAATATGGTAATTTAAGAAGAAAAACATGGAAATGAGAAAATCACGCTGTAGGACCCAGAATATGAAGAAAAAACGTGAAAAATGTGGAAAATTAAAAATTCACACTGAAGGACCTGGAATATGGTGAGAAAACCTGAAATCGAGGAAAATTCAAAACTCAAACTGTAGGACCCAGAATATGGCGAGAAACCCTGAAATAAGTAGAAAATTAAAAACTCTCACTGAAGGAGCTGGAATATGGCTAGAAAACCTGAAAAAGGTGGAAAATTAAAAATTCAGACTGAAGGACCCCGAATATGGCAAGAAAATCTGAAAAAGGTTGAAAATTAGAATAATCACATTGTAGGACCCAGAATTGCTAAAAAAAAAACCTTGAAAATCGTCGAAAATGAGAAAATCACAGTGTAGAACCCAGAATATGGTGAGAAACCCTGAAAAAAGTAGAAAATTACAAACTCACACTGAATAACCCCAAATATGGCGAGAAAACCTGAAAAAGGTGGAAAATGAGAAAATCACACTGTAGGACCTAGAATTACAAAAAACTTGAAAAAGGTGGAAAAGTAAAAATTCACACTGAAGGACCCAGAATATGGTGAGAAAACCTGAAATCGAGGAAAATTCAAAACTCACACTGTAGGACCCAGAATATGGCCAGAAACACTGAAAAATGTGGAAAATGAAAAATTCACTCTGTAGGACCCAGAATATGGCGAGAAATCCTGAAAAAGGTTGAAAATGAGAATAATCACACTGTAGGACCCAGAATTGCTAAAAAAAAAAAAACTTGAAAAACGTTGAAAATGAGAAAACCACACTGTAGGACCCAGAATATGCTCAGAAACCTTGAAAAACGTGGAAAATTAAAAATACACGCTGTAGGAAACAGAATATGCCTAGAAACCATAAAAAACATGCAAAAGTAATAATTCACACTCAAGGACCCGGAATATGGTGAGAAAACCTTAAAAATGAGGAAAATTAAAAATTCGCACTGAAGGACCCCGAATATAGCGAGAAAACCTGAAAAACAAGGAAAATTAAATATTCACACTTTAGGACCCAGAATATGGTGAGAAACACTGAAAAACGTGGAAAATTAAAAATTCACACTGTAGGACCAGAATATGGCAAGGAATTCTGAAAAACGTGGAAAATTAAAATTTAATATATAGGACACTGAATATGCCGAGAAAACCTGAAAAAGGTGGAAAATGAGAAAATCACACTATAGGACCCAGAATATGACGAAAAATACTTAAAAAAGTGGAAAATTAAAAATTCACACTTGTAGGACCCAAAATATGGGGAAAAACCATGAAAAAAGTAGAAAATTAAAAACTCACACTGAAGGACCGGAATATGGCAAGAAACCTTGAAAAACATGGAAAAAGGGAAAATCACACTGTAGGAACCAGAATATGCCGATAAACCCTGAAAAACGTGGAAAATTAAAAATTCACAGTATAAGACCCAGAATATGGCGAGAAAACATGAAAAACGTGGAAAATTTAAAATTCACACTGTAGGATGCAGAATATGGCGAGAAACCCTGAAAAAAGTAGAAAAATAAAAACTCACACTGAAGTACCCAGAATATGGGGAGAAACCTGAAAAAGTTGGAAAAAGAGAAAATCACACTGTAGGATGCAGAATTGCGAAAAAATTTGAAAAACCTGGAAAATAAGAAAAATACACTGTTGGACCCAGAATATGCCAAGAAACCCTGAAAAACGTGCAAAATTAAAAATACACACTGTAGGACCCAGAATATGGCGAAAAACCCTGAAAAAAGTAGATAATTAAAAACTCACACTGAAGGCCTGGAATATGGCCACAAAACCTGAAAAATTTGAAAAATTAACAATTCAATCAGAAAGAACTGGAATATGGCCAGAAACCATGAAAAATGTGGAAGGACTCAGAATATGGTGAGAAATCCTGAAAACCGGGAAAATTTAAATTCACACTGTTGGACACAAAATATGTTGAGAAACCGTAAAAAACCTGGAACATTAAAAACTCGCACTGAAGGACCTGGAATATGATGAAAACCTCTGAAAAATGTGGAAAAATAAAAACACTGAAGGACCCCGGATATGGCGAGAAATCCTGAAAAACGAGGAAAATTATAAACTCACACTGAAGGACCCAGAATTACATAAAACTTGAAAAACGTGGAAAATGAGAAAATCACACTGCAGGACCCAGAATATGCCTAGAAACCCTGAAAAACGTGAAAATTAAAAATTCAGACTTTATGACACAGAATATGGCGAGAATCCATGAAAAGTTGAAAATTAAAAATTCACACTGTATTACTCAGAATTTGGCGAGAAATACTGAAAAACTTGGAAAAATAAAAATTCACATTGAAGGAACTGGAATATGGCGAGAAAACCAGAAAAACAAGTAAAATAAAAACGCACAATGAAGGACCCAGAATATGGCTAGAAACCCTGAAAAAATTAGAAAATAAAAAACTTACACTGAAGGACCCCAAATATAGCGAGAAAACCTGATTAAGGAGGAAAATGAGAAAATCATACTGTAGGACACAGTAATGGGAAAAAATTGAAAAAAGTGGAAAATGAGAAAATCACACTGTAGGACCCAGAATATGCCTTGAAACCCTGAAAAACGTGGAATATTAAAAATATACTCTGTAGGTCCCAGAATGTGGCAAGAAACACTGAAAAAAAAGTAGAAAATTAAAAACTCACACTGAAGGACCCAGAATTACATAAAACTTGAAAAACGTGGAAAATGAGAAAATGACATTTTAGGACCCAGAATCTGCCTAGAAACCCTGAAAAACGTGAAAATTAAAAATTCACACTTTAGGACACAGAATATGGCGAGAATCCATGAAAAGTGGAAAATTAAAAATTCACACTGTATTACTCAGAATATGGCGAGAAATACTGAAAAACGTGGAAAATTAAAAATTCACACTGAAGGACCCCTGATATGGCGAGAAATCCTGAAAAACGAGGAAAATTATAAACTCACACTGAAGGACCAAGAATTACGTAAAAACTTGAAAAACGTGGAAAATGAGAAAATCACACAGTAGGACCCAGAATTACGAAAAAACTTGAAAAACGAGGAAAATGAGAAAATCACACTGCAGGACCCAGAATATGCCGAGAAACCCTGAAAAAGGTGAAAATTAAAAATTCACACTGTAGGACCCAGATTATGGCAAGAAACCATGAAAAAAGTGGAAAATTAAAATTAACACTGTATTACCCAGAATATGGCAAGAAATACTGAAAAACGTGGAAAATTAAAAATTCACACTGAAGGACCTGGAATACGGCAAGAAAACCTGAAAAACGTAAAAATGACAAAATCATTCTGTAAGACCCAGAATATGACCAAAAAACCTGATAACGTGGAAAATTAAAAATTCACACTGAAAGACCCTGAATATGGCTAGAAATCCTGAAAAACGAGGAAAATTATGAACTCACACTGAAGGACGCAGAATTACATAAAACTTGAAAAACGTGGAAAATGAGAAAATCACACTGCAGGACCCAAAATATGCCTAGAAACCCTGAAAACCGTGAAAATTAAAAATTCACACTTTAGGAGACAAAATATGGCGAGAATCCATGAAAAGTGGAAAATTAAAAATTCACACTGTATTACTCAGAATATGGCGAGACATACTGAAAAACGTGAAAAATTAAAAATTCACACTGAAGGACCTGGAATATGGCGAGAATACCTGAAAAACAAGTAAAATTAAAAACTCACACTGAAGGACCCAGAATATGGCGAGAAAACCTGAAAAGAGTAGAAAATTAAAAATACACGCTGGAGGACCCAGAATATGGCGAGAAACCCTGAAAAAAGTAGAAAATAAAAAACTTACACTGAAGGACCCCAAAAATATGGAGAAAACCTGAAAAAGGTGGAAAATGAGAAAATATACTGTAGAACACAGTAATGCGAAAAAAATTGAAAAAAGTGGAAAATGAGAAATCATACTGTAGGACCCAGAATATGGGGAGAAACCCTGAAAAACTTGGAAAATTAAAAATAGACGCTGTAGGACCCAGAATATGTCGAGAAACCCTGAAAAATTAGAAAAGTAACAACTCACACTGAAAGACCCCAAATATGGCAAGAAAACCTGAAAAAGGGGGAAAATGAGAAAATGACACTGTAGGACCAGGAATTACCAAAAAATTTGAAAAATGTGGAAAATGAGAAACTCACACTGCAGGAACCAGAATATGCCGAGAAACCCTGAAAAATGAGAAAATTAAAAATTCACACTGTCGGTCCCAGAATATGGCAAGAAAACAGGAAAAAGGTGGAAAATTAAAAATTCACACTGTATTACCCAGAATATGTCGAGAAATACTGAAAAACGTGGAAAATTAAAAATTCAAACTGAAGGACCTGGAATACGGCAAGAAAACCTGAAAAACTTGGAAATGAGGAAATTACACTGTAGGACCAAGAATATGACCATAAAACCTGAAAAACGTGGAATATTAAAAATTCACACTGAAGGACCGGGAATATGGCAAGAAAACCTGAAAAATGAGGAAAATTAAAAACTAACACTGAAGGACACAGAATAGGTGAGAAAAACTGAAAAAAAGTACAAAATTAAAAACTCACACTGAAGGACCCAAAATAGGTGAGAAAATCTGAAAAAAGTAAAAGAGGAGGTGATGATTTGTTCCTTCCTATGCTGGTCCTTTTGTGCCTCTTCCTTCCACTATTAGGAAGGTTTGCAATTACATAATGAGGCAGCTCAGCCAAGCACTTAATTTGAAAATAGGACTAGAGGATAGGATACACCTGAAGACTGACAGCCATTTCTTTGTGTTCTTGATGCTTCAATGGAAGCATCTGGTATTCTGTGTGCAGTGTGATAGGTCCCATTCCAGAGGCATAGGTAAGAAACAGATTCCTGGCACTCTGACAGAAAAGGACCTAGGAGAAGCCCCGAGGGTGGGTGTGGATAGGACATTGCCTGAGCCTTCTTTGGCTCAGATCCGTATACCTGGATTGGTTGGACCCTCACAAGGATCCCCAACTTAACCCTACTGACATCTAGGTTAGTCATTTGAGCTCTAGTTGGATTCCCTTGACTGACCTGTTGGCCCCTATGGCCACCCTACGTTAGCTCCCAGATCCTGTGCCACCTAGGCTCAGACTTGACAGGCTATGTCTGTTAACAACAAAATCAGGGTGCCAGACTCACAGGAGACATTTCTTACATTTAGATTACGTTCAGTTTGGGGGAAACAGAGGACAACACAGACGTCGGTTGAGGCCAATATACAGTTTAGTAAGCAAATACTGATCATATGCGCAAAGACCTGCTACAGTGATGGAAACAGGTTTAACCAAGCTCCTCCAGTGCCAGCCATGGCTTTGCCTGTCTGCATTGTATTTCTATGATATGCCAACTGAGCAGGTGCTCACCAATGATTTGCTCTGGGGATGCTTACCCAGTGGTGGCCACAAGAAGTAAACTTCTAAGTTAAAGAACAGTTCCCCATCTAGCACAGTCATTAGAGCACGAGATTATTAATCTCAGGGTCATTGGTTTGAGCTCAAAGTTGGACGAGATGTTATTTTAGTTGTGTCTGGACTGGAGGCAATGCTGGCACTTCCCAGGAGGGCCCCATGATTGGGGTTCTGCTTTCTGTATCTCTGACATTAGAACTGGAAGTAGGGAGAATTTGGTGGGTTTTTTGCTCTGCTTGAAGCAGCACTGGGTGTACTAAATTGCAGTGGGTGCAAGTGTTACAGACTCTACACTTGTTTTGACATTCTCGAGCAATTGGGGCACTGGGTAGTCTTGGATAACCCTTTTCAGGTAGATCTGAAACTCAATTCTTTTGGTGTGTACTGAATTCAACCAGAGGATTCCAAGATATCCCTCTTAGAAAGAATAGCTGGAGCATCTCTTTAAGGCTTGTTGGTCCTACCTCTAGAGGATTCTCGCTTAGGGTCTGAGAGGATCTTCCTAGGTTCAAATCTTGGACCAGTCCTCTTCTTTTGCCAATCAAACCCTGAGGATTAAAAGTCAACCTTGGCTCCTTAGAAGGTATGACTAAACAAATGAAAATGGAAATTTGTAAGTACCCAAAGTGGTATTTTTGGTTGGTTTCTTTGGACCTTGTTTTCTGTTTTAGGCAGAGTCTTGTTCCTTTACCTTAGGCTGCTCCTGACAAAGTCAAGGATAGCTGCATTTCTAATCTTCATGCCTTCACTTCTTGTGTGCTGGAAAGATAGGCATGTGTATTAATCTGGTGTTCAGGTTGGAACCCAGGCTTAGGCAAGCAATTAGATGAGCTACAGCATCAGCTCATAACTCAAAATGTCCACCAAGAATTGCTGGCATTATTCAAATTAGCCTGAAGGATACAAATATTGGAAAATGTTGGAATTAAAAAAACTCAATCCAGCTGCTCTGGCAAATCAGGGAGAACTGGAGCAGGCCTCTAGATGCACCAGCTTCTAGTCAGGTCTTTAGTGTATTTGACATAACCTGAGCTACATGAGAAGAAACACAAATAGCTAAAACAGGATTGTGAGACTAGCTGCAAGACATATGGCTGGCAAATAAAAACCGCTTTGAAATTTGCCAGTAGCCCTTAAGTGCAAATCTGGTTCCAGATCACTGGCCTTTAATCATCACTAGTTTGCTTGGGTCCAACCCACAGGACCCAAAAATTAGTCAAGAGCCTGTGACCTCTTCAGATTTGCTGGACTAGCATTTTCAGGTCCCCTGGTGTGCAGATCTAAGAAAGGAGAGGTGCTGTCAAACCTGGCTAGAGTCTCATCTTTGCGAATCTGCCTTGGAACTTCCCTTTTTTCCATAATCTCCATAAAAAGGCAAAGGATTTTTACATTTAAGATGTCCTTGCACTTCGGATAGGAAACATACTCCAAGAACCACAGTCAGCCCTCTGGCCTCTGTAGAGTCCTAACTGAGCCTGGGTCTCCCAGCTCAGTGTTTTGAAATCACAAGGTGATTCCTGTGCAGAGAATGAATAGATGGGAGTAGGAGGAATGAGTCCTTCTAGGGTTCTGTGAGCTGGAAGGCGCAGTGTGGACTTAACCGAACAAGCCTCAGATTCTGCCGAATTTTCTCCACTGGGTAAACTGCCAGTAACCATGAAAGAAGAGAGGGACTCCTCTAAGGAGTCGCTTTGGGCATCTCTCCGGGGTGGGAGGCTTGATTCTAACCCTGATACCACTGGTGCTCTGGTGTCTACACTTTGAGGCTCCCGACGAAATCTTCAAGGTCCTGAACAGTGGCCAGGCTTCCAAGGTGGCATTCAGTCCTGCGACTGTACGTGTGGGATGCAGAGAAGGCCCTGATTTCTTCTATCCAGCCTTACAGAATCAGCTGAGCTCTTTCCTTTTTCAGTAGGGGGCTGCCCCAACTTCTCTCTCAGCATCACATTCATGCGCTTAGCTAATAGGCAAAAGTAACTGTTAGCTACTTTTAGATGAGGCAAAAGTAGGTGAAAGAAGAGGTCATTAATAAGGGAAGAACTAAATACATTTAGCTCTTTTGTCCACTGCCCCCACAACCCCGGCCCCCTGGCTGGTTCCCAGGCTGACTTTGAAATCTCCTTAACCTAGCCTCCTAAGTACTGCCCAAACAGGAGTGAGTGATATCCATGTCACTTCATGTTTTTAGTAACAACCTCACAAAGGCAAATTTAGTCTATTCTTATCTACATGGCTGATAAAACATGGGAGAGGGTTTATTTTTGTTTTTTAAATAAAACAAGCTGTGATGGATCAGCTCCTATCAGTGCGAAAGTCTTTTACTTCCGTCGACTAGAAAGAGAGAAAGAAAACAGACTAGAAGATGGATGAGCAGGAAGGCCAAAAGAAGAGAGGTTGCTTGTCTGACAGTGACTGTGGACTGAAATAATGATTGGGGACCTGGGAGGGTCCAGGGAGAATAATAATTTTAGTGAATTAACCCGGTTAATTAATGGGTGATCTTTGGTTTGAATTTCTATTTAAGAATAAGAGCCAGTTCTGTGACTTCTAACATTCTTTCAAGGTGGGAAAAAGACTGCTGTTGGACTCTGATTTGGACTCCAGCAAATTGGTCTGTGATTTAGGGAGCACTCTGAAAGAAAAAAAAAAAAAAAAGAGATACATTGAGTCCAAGAACAGCGATTGTTGGGAGAACCTTCCTGGAATAAGCACACGGAAACAACTGAGAGTGGAAGAGAGATGTCAAAGGTGGACCGAAGCCAAGACAGCTCCTTGCAAGTCTTTGTAATTTCATTTTATACTTTAAAATCATAAGGTAGGGTGGACAAGCTAGTGTTTAAGTGCTGGCATCAGTCAGCAGGCTGGGAAGGGCACTGGGCCACTGCCTCACCTGGCTCTTTAGGCCTCTCTGGTTCAGGTAGCAAGTGAAGCTGGGCTCTGCAAACAGAGTGCAAGCAACACTTTAGTAAACAACTAAGGAAATCAATAATTTGACACCAAATAATTGTTTTGGTAAAGCTAGTTTTACTTCACTATATTCTGGGAAATGGTCTGGTCACTCACTGTGTCGTTGATAACGTATGTCTTGTTAGTGACTCTCCTTTCTTTCCTTTGTCCTTCCATCTTTTTCTATTTCCTTCCATTGTCTCCTCCTTACTCCCATCCTCCTTCCTTCTGTTGCACTGAAGATGCAAGGATGATCTCAACCCCATCACCCTTTAAATTGTATTAATCATTTAACTTGTTTATATTTCAAGTATTATCCCCCTCCTGCTCTCCCCTCCCTGAGGCCCAACTTTTCCTCCTCCCCACCCAGCCACTCCCACCTAATCCCTCTAGTATCCCCCTTCTCTGGGGTATCAAGCCTCAACAGGACCAAGTGCCACCCCTCCCACTGATGCCAGACAAGGTAGTTCTCTGCTACATAAGTATTTCTAGTCATAAACCCGCCCATGTATACTCCTTTAGTTGGTAGATTACTCCCTGGGAGCTCTGAGGGGTCTGGTTAATTGATACTGTTGTTCGTCCTGTGGGGTTGCCATCCCCTTCAGCTCCTTCAGCCCTTCCCCTAATTTTTCCATTGGGGTCCCCACACTCAGTCCAATAGTTTCTGTGAGTTTCTCCATCTGTCTTAGTCAGTTGCTGACAGAGGCTCTCAGAGGATACACAGACATACAAGGCTCCTGTCTGTAAGCACATCTTGGCATCAGCAGTAGTGTTGGGGTTTTGTGTCTGTGGGTAGAATACAGTGCTATAGTCTCTGGATGGCCTTTCCTTCAGTCTCTGCTCCATTTTTGTCCCTAAATTTCCTTTAGACAGAGACAATTTTCGGTATTTTTTTTAAATGGGTAGGTGTCCCCATCCCTTAACTGAGTCCCATGTCCATCTCCTTGATATAGTCCCTTCAGGCTCCATCTCCCCTGCCGCAGACCCTCTGGGTCCCTGTGTCTGCGTGGAACGGGGTCTCTCGTCGCAGGTGGGCAAAGCATGGATGAGCGAGTGACAAACAGACACACACAGGAGAGTTCGTGTGTATAATCTGAATGTAATTTTACAATTCGAGCTTCAGACTTTTTATACAGAAGACAATAAAGAAGTTGGGTGACATACCCGCAAGGTACAAATGAGGTAACCGGATGCTTAATGATTCTTACACAGAACAGAGGAATGAAAACACAAAGATCATAAGGAACTGGGCAGTAAAATAATTGAGACAAAGTTAGCCCTATCTAAGGTCAGCTATAGTCTTAGAAGCCTGGTGTGAGAACTTTTAACTCCTAGGGCAAGGGCTTTCACACCCAAGTCATGGTTCTAACTAGGGAGTTCCGTTCTAGCTAACCATCTCATGGATAATGCAATACTCTAAAACCACAGCACAGTCTGCTTCCTAAACCATAGTAAATTCCTGTAAATAGGTGTAACTCAGCTATAATACTAAGCATCTATTCTGGTTTCCCCTACGGTCAGAAACTTCTTTCTTCCTAGGTGATGGTAGATTCCTGTGAAGGGCAGTGATCTAACTTTTAGTGTAATACCAGGGGCAGTACTGAAATCCAAGCCCAAGGTCTCGCTAAGGACGAACTAGGACTGTTGGAACACTGGTTTAGCTATGACAGAATTCAATCTTAAAAGGCACTTATGATAGGAAAATATTGAAAGAGAGCACGTGGATCCATACACTAGACTAACTCGAGAATGAAACTCGGGAATGAAAAATTACTGTATGGTTAGGGAACGCTAGACTCCAGGAGGAGAGCTTCTTTGAAACTCTTTGCCTCATGAGTGACTTTTAAGCCTCTCGGCTTGTCCAGTTGACTCGAAGGGAGCATAGCACTCCCCTGTATTTCAGCTGTTGTTATCCAATTGAGTTCTGGGAACATCTTGAATTCCTGGCATCTGGGAATTTCTAGTGCATCTCCTAGTTCCCCAAACCCGCTGCTACTTATTCCTATTCATTCTCCTGGTCCTCTAGACTTCTCTCCTGTCTCTTCCCATACATGACCCTGTCCTTCCTTCTTTCTTCCCCTCACTTTCTGTCTCCCACCCTGATACCCCCTTCCTCCGCCTGCCATGATTATTTTGTTACCTCTTCTAAGTAGGTTTGAAGAACCGACACTTTGGTCTCACTTCTTTTAAAACTTCATTTGACTTTTAGTTGTCGCATGGGTATTCTGAGCTTTTGGGCTAAAATCCACTTATCGGTGAGTACATACCATGCAAGGCCTTTTGGATTTGGGTTACCTCACTCAAGAAAATATTTTCTAGTTCCATCCATGTGCCTACAACGTTTATGATGCGATCATTTTTTAATATCTGAGTAGTATTCCATTGTGTAAATGTACCACAGTTTCTGTAACAATTCTTCCATAGAGGGACATCTGGGTTGTTTCCACCTCATGGTTATTAAAAATTAGGGTTCAGTGAACACATTGGTGCAGGTTTCTTTGTTCTGTGTTGGAGCATATTTAGATTATATGACAACACACTGGAGCATGTGAAACCACAGAGGAGAATGTGACACCACAATGGAGAAATGTGACACCACAGAGGAGTAGGGTGACAGCACCGTGGAGCACTGTGACAATGAAGAGGAGCACTGTGACACCACAGAGGAGCACAATGACACCACAGTGGAGGAGTGTGACAACAGAGTAGAGCAGTGCAACATCAGAGTGGAACACTCTGACATCACTGTAAAGCACTGTAAAGCACTGTGACACCACTGTGGATCACTGTGACAGCAGAGTGGAGTACTGTGACCCGAGAGTGGAGCACTGTGACACTACAGTGCAGCACTGTGACAGCACAGTGGACCACTCTGGCATCAGAGTGGAGCCTTGTGACATGACAGTTGAGCACTGTGACACGAGAGTGCAGCAGTGTGACAGTGAGGGGAGCACACTTACATCACTGTGGAGAACTGTGTCAGAAAGGTGGAACACTGTGACACAATAGTGTAGCAGTGTGACACCACAGTGGAGCACTGTGACAACACAGAGAAGCACGGTGACAGTAGAGTGGAGCACTGTGACATGACAGTGGAGCACTGTGATATGATACCACAGTAGAGCACTGATAAACCACAGTGAGCACTGTGACACAACAGTGGACCACTGTGATACCACAGTGCAGCACTGTCTCCCCACAGTGAACCACAATGAAACTACAGTGGAGAACTCTGACAACACAGTGGAGCATGTGACACCACAGTGGAGCATTGTGACACCAGAGATGAGAAATCTGATACCACAGTGGCATACTGTGACACCAAAGTGGAGCATTGTGACAACGAAGTGGAGCACTGTGACACCACAGTGGAACACTGTGAGATCACATTAGAGCAGGGTGACAACAGCGTAGAGAAGTGGGACATCACAGTGGAGCATTGTAAAACCACAGTTGAGCACAGTGACAGAGAAACCCTAAAAAACGTGAAACATAAAAAAATAACACTGTAGGAAGTGAAATATGGAAAGAAAAAGTGAAAATCGTCAAATATGAGAAAATCACACTGTAGACCTTGAATATGGCTATAAACCCTGAAAAACGTCGAAAATAAAAAACTCACAATGTAGGACCTGGAATATTGTGAGAAACCCTGAAAAACAGTGGAAATTTAAAAACTTACACTCTACGACCAGGTATATGGCAACAAATACTGAAAAATGTGAAAAATGATAAACTCAAACGGTAGGAACAGAAATATGATGAGAAACCCTGAAAAACGTGCAAATTTAAAAACAAACACTGTAGGACCTGGAATATGGGAAGAAACCCAGAAAAAGGTGGAAAATGAGACAACCACACTGTAGGACCTGGAATGTGTCTAGAAACCCAGAAAGAGGGGAAAAATGAGAAAATCATAATGCAGTACCTGGAATATCGCAAGAAACCCTGAAAAACGTGAAAAATTAAAAACTTACGCTGTAGGACCTGGAATATAGCAAGAAAACGGAAATTCATTGAAAATGAGAAAATCACACTGTAGGACCTGGAATATAGAGAGAAACCTTGAAAAACGTAGAAATTAAAAACTCACACTGTAGGACCTGGAATATGGCGAGAAAACCTGAAGAACGTGGAAAATAAAAATATAACAGTGTAGGACCAGGGACATGGCAAGAAATTATGGTGACTCACAACCATCCGTAACGAGATCTGGCTCCCCCTTCTGGAGTGTCTGAGGACAGCTACAGTGTACTTACATATAATAAATAAATAAATCTTTAAAAAAAAAAAAGAAAATTAGAAAATAACACTGCAGGACCTGGTAGAAGGCTAAAAACACTGAAAAATGAGAAACTCAAACTATAGGACTTGGAATATGTTGAGAAACCTTGACAAACATGGAAAATTGAAAACTTACACTATAGGACTGAGAATATGGCAAGAAATCCTGAAAATCATGAACAATGAGAAAATCAAACTGTAGAAACTGGAATATGGCAAGAAACCCTGAAACACGTGGAAAATTAAAAACTCACACTGTAGGTCCTGGAATATGGCGAGAAACTCTAAAAAACATGGAAAATGGAAATTAAAACTGTAGGAACTGGGATATGGTGAAAAACTCTGAAAAATGTGGAAAATTAAAAATTAAATCTGTAGGACATGGAATATGGTGAGAAACCCTGAAAAACATGGAAAATGAGCAAATGACACTGTAGGACTTGGAATAGACTAAGAAAACCTTTAAAAAGTGGAAAAAAAAAACTAACAGTGTAGGACCTAAAATATGACAAGAAAACTTCAAAATCCTAAAAAATGAGAAAATCAAACTGTAGGACATGGAATATGGAAGGAAAACCTGAAAAAAAATTGAAAATTAAAAACTCACACCCAATAACCTGCAAAGTATGAAAAATGAGAAAATCACACTGTAGGACCTGGAATATGGAGAGAAACAATGAAAGACTTGGAAAATGAGAAACCCAAATTGTAGGACCTGGAATATGCTGAGAAACCCTGAAAAACGTGGAAAATTAAAAACTCACACGGTTGGATCTGGAATATGTTGAGAAAACCTGAAAAAGGTGGAAAATAAGAAACTCACTCTGTAGGACCGGGAATATGGCAAGAAACCCAGAAAAAGGTGGGAAAATGAGAAAATATCACTGCAGCACCTGGTATAAGGCTAGAAACATCGAAAAATGAGAAACTCAAACTATAGGAATTGGAATATGTAGAGAAACCTTGGCAAACATGGGAAATTGAAAACTTATACTATAGGAACGGGAATATGGCAAGAAAACCTGAAAAATCACAGGAAATGAGAAAATCTCATTGTAGAATCTGGAATATGGCAAGAAACACTGAAACACGTGGAAAATTAAAAACTCACACTCTAGGACCTGGAATATGGTGAGAAGAACTGAAAAATGTGAAAAATAGGAAACTCAAACTATAAGAACTGGAATATGGAAAGAAAACCTTAAAATTGTGGAAAATGAGAGAATCACACTGTAGGACCTGGAATATTGTGAGAAATCCTGAAAAATGTGGAAAATTAAAAACTCACACTCTAGGACCTGGAATATGGCAAGATTCCCTATAAAACGTGGAAAAGGAGAAACTCACACTGGAGGACCTGGAATGTGGCAAGAAACCCTGAAAGAGGTGGAAAATGACAAAATCAAACTGCAGGACTTGGAATATGGCAAGAAACCCAGAAGGAGGTGGAAAATGACAAAATCACACTGCAGTACCTAGAATATGGCAAGAACCCCTGAATAATGTGAACAATAAGAAACTCAAATGGTAGGATATGGAATATGGCAAGAAACACAGAAAAACGTGGAAAATTAAAAACTCACACTGAAGGACCTGGGATATGGCGAGAAAACCTGAAAATCATGAAAAATGATAAAATCTCACTGTAGGACCTAGAATATGGCAAGAAACACTGAACAACGTGGAAAATAAAAAATTCAAACTGCAGGAACTGGAATATGGCAAGAAACCCTGAAAAACGTGGAAAATTAAAAACTAACATTGTAGGAACAGGAATATGGAGAGAAAACCTGAACATGCAAAATGAGGAACTCAAACTGCAGGACCTATAATATTGCGAAAAACTCTGAAAAACGTTGAAAATGAGAAACTCACACTATAGGACCTGGAGTATGGAAAGAAACCCTGAAAAACATGGAAAATAAAAAAACTCACACTGTAGGATCTGGAATATGGGAAGAAAACTGAAAATCATGAAAAATGAGAAAATCATACTGGAATAGGAAGAGAACCATGAAAAACGTGGAAAATTAAAAACTCGCACTGTAGGACATGGAATATGGCAAGAAACCCTGAAAAAGTTGGAAATTTAAAAACTCACACTCTAGGACTTGGAATATGACAAGAAACTCTGAAAAATGTGGAAAATTAAAATCAAACAGTGAATGACCTGGAATATGGCGAGAAACCCTGAAAAACGTGGAAAATGAGAAACTCACACTCTAGGACCTGGAAAATGGAAAGAAACCCAGAAAAAGGTGGAAAATGAGAAAATCACACTGATGGACCTGGAATGTGTCTAGAAACCCAGAAAGAGGGGAAAAATGAGAAATCATAATGAAGTACTGTAGAATATCGCGAGAAACCCCGAAAAATGTGGAAAATTAAAAACTTACCCTGTAGGACCAGGAATAGGGCAAGAAAACCTGAAAATCGTTGAAAAGGAAAAATCACACTGTAGGAACTGGAATATGGCGAGTAACTATAAAAACATGGATAATTAAAAAATCACACTGAAGGCCTGGAATATGGCAAGAAATCCTGAAAAATGTGGAAAATGAGAAAATCACACTGTAGGACCTGGAATATGGTGAGAAAACTTGAATAAGTTGAAAAATGAGAAAATCACACTGTAGGACCTGGAAAATGTTGAGAAACCTGAAGAAGTCGAAAAATAAGAAAATCATATCTAGTACCTGGAATATGGTGAGAAACCCTGTATAGTCGAATAATGAGAAAATCACATTGTAGGACGTGGAATATGGTGAGAAACCCTGAAAAAGTCGAAAAATGAGAAAATCATACTGTAGTACCTGGAATATGGCGATAAACCCTGAAAAATGCCGAAAATTAAGGTTTCATACTGAAGGACTAGGAATATGACGAGAGACAAAAAAAAAAAAAAAAAAAAAAAAAAAAAAAAAAAAAAAAAACGTTGATAATTAAACAATCACATTAAAGGACTGGAATATGGCAAGAAATCCTGAAAAATGTGGAAAATGAGAAAATCACAGTGTAGGACCTGGAATATGGTGAGAAAACCTGGAAAAGTCGAAAAATGAGTAAATCAAACTGTAGGTCCCAAAATATGGCGAGAAACCCTGAAAAACGTGGATAATTAATTATTCAAACAGGGGGCTGGAATATGGCAAGAAATCCTGAAAAATGTGGAAAATGAGAAAATCACACTGAAGGACCTGGAATATGGCAAGAAACCCTGAAAAACATGGATAATTAAAAAATCACATTGAAGGCCTGGAATATGGCAAGAAATCCTGAAAAATGTGGAAAATGAGAAAACCAGATAGTAGGACCTGGAATATGGTAGAAACCCCTAAAAAGTCTAAAAATGAGAAAATCACACAGTAGGACCTGGAATATGGTGAGAAACCCTGTATAGTCGAATAATGAGAAAATCACACTGTAGGTCCTGGAATATGGTGAGAAACCCTGAAAAAGTCGAAAAATTAGAAAATCACACTGTAGGACCTGGAATCTGGTGAGAAACCCTGAAAACGTCGAAAAATGAGAAAATCGTACTGTAGTACCTAGAATATGGCGATTAACCATGAAAAATGTCGAAAATTAAAAACTCACTCTGAAGGACCTGGAATATGGCAAGAAACAGTGAAAATCTTGGAAAATTAAAAACTCACACTGAAGGACCTGGAATAGGGTGAGAAGTCCTGAAAAATAGGGAAAATGAGAAAAGAACACTGTAGGACTTGGAATAGGGTGAGAAACCCTGTATAGTCGAATAAAGAGAAAATCACACTGTAGTACCTGGAATATGGCGAGAAACCCTGAAAAACATGGATAATTAAAAACTCACATTGAAGAACTGGAATATGGCGAGAAATCCTGAAAAATGTGGAAAATGAGAAAATCACACTGTAGGACCTGGAATATGGTGATAAAACTTGAAAAAGTTGAAAAATGAGAAAATCACATTATAGGACCTGAAATATGGTGACAAACCATGAAAGGATCGAAAAATGAGAAAATCATACTGTAATACCTAGAATATGGCGATAAAAACACTGAAAAATCTCGATTATGGCTAGAAACCATGAAAAAAGTAGAAAATTCAAAATTCATACTGAAGGACCTGGAATATGGCAAGAAAACCTGAAAAAGGTAGAAATGAGAAAATCACACTATAAGACCCAGAATATGACGAAAAAACCTGAAAAACATGGAAAATTAAAAATTCACACTGAAGGACCCTGAATATGGCGAGAAAACTTGAAAAACGAGGAAAATTAAAAACTCACACTGAAGGACCCAGAATATGGCGAGAAAACCTGAAAAAAGTAGAAAATTAAAAACTCACACAGAAGGACCCAAATATGGAGAGAAAACCTGAATAAGTGGAAAATGAGAAAATCACACTGTAGAACCCAGAATTACATAAAAACTCGAAAAACATGGAAAATGAGAAAATCACTCTGCAGGACCCAGAATATGCCGAGAAACCCTGAAAAATGTGAAAATTAAAAATTCACACTCTCGGACACAGAATATGGCAAGAATCCATGAAAAAAGTGGAAAATTAAAAATTCACACTGACGGACCTGGAATATGGCAAGAAAACCTGAAAAACGTGGAAATGAGAAAATCATACTGTAGGACCCAGAATATGAGTAAAAATCCTGGAAACGTGGAAAATTAATAATTCACACCAAAGGACCTGGAATATGGCAAGAAAACCTGAAAAACGAGTAAAATTAAAAACTCACATTGAAGGACCCAGAATATGGCGAGAAAACCTGAAAAAAGTAAAAAATTAAAAATACAAGCTGTAGGACCCAGAATATGGCGTAAAACCCTGAAAAAAGTAGAAAATTAAAAAACTGACACTGAAGGACCCCAAATATATCGAGAAAACCTGAAAAAGGTGGAAAATGAGAAAATCATAATGTAGGACACAGTAATGCAAAAAAAATTGAAAAAAGTGGAAAATGAGAAAATCACACTGTAGGACCCAGAATATGGCGAGAAACCCTGAAAAAAGTAGAAAATTATAAACTCACACTGAAGGACACCGAATATGGCAAGAAAACCTGAAAAAGGTGGAAAATGTGAAAATCACCCTGAAGGACCCAGAATAACGGAAAAACTTGAAAATATTGGAAAATGAGAAAATCACACTGCAGGAACCAGAATATTCCGAGAAACCCTGAAAATCGTGAAATTTAAAAATTCACACTATGGGACCCAGAATATGGCCCTGCCTTGCCTAGACTAGCCTAACCCTGTTTAGCTCAGCCTAGCCCTGCCCTGCCTAGCCTAGCCCTGCCTAGCCCAGCCCTTCCCTGCCTAGCCTAGTCTAGCATAGCCTAGCCCTCCCCTGCACTGCCCTGCCTAGCCCTGCTTAGCCTAGCCCTGCCTGACCTGGCCCTGCCCTGCCTAGCCTAGCCCTGCCCTGCCTTACCCTGTTTTTAACCAGGCTGGCCTCGAACTCAGAAACTGTCTGCCTCTGCCTCCAGAGTGCTCTCATTAAGAGCTCGAGCCACCACTGAATGTTGGGTTTTCTAAGTCTTACATTGGTATGGTGTCTGTTTCTCAGCTGTGAAACCCTAATTAAGACATGTAGTCAGTCCTAGGTCAGCTGTAGCTACAGAGTGAGGCATTATCTAAAACAAATCAAAACAAAACAAAAAAATAGAAATAATAAAATAAATAAATTATGCAACCACATGATATCTTTTCTTTCTTTAGATGATACTCAGAGCTTGAAGCAGTTCACCCATGAGACCTCAGCTCTGGACATTGAGGCTGTTTCCCTAACAAGCATTAGGGCTGAACCTGAGGTGTTCTACTGCTGAGTTGTGACCCCACTTTTAAAAAAGTTGTTTTCAAAGGCGGCAGGTTCTTAGCACTGTTGCTTGTTACAGTTGAGAAACAGCCCTGAACTTTCAGTGGTAGTTAAAGGCACTGAGACTGGCTTCCTATAGACATAAAAGGCCAAGTCTTTGTTATTAAAAAGTTAATCTGGATTCCCCCAACCCCTGGCATCCTAAGAATTCCTAGAAAGGAAGACAGGGACCTGGGCAGAAGGGTGCAAGGCTACTGGTGTTTGTAAGTGGTAACAGAAAGCTTTCTCTTGTTGGTACCCTACCCCAAGTTACACTGTCACTTCTTTTTCCTTGTTGTTGTTTTGTTGGTTTGTATTCTCTACATAGCCCCTTTCCCTTCCTAACCTTGCTGGTCCTGAACCTTACTGTCCTTGAACTCAGTGATTTGCCTGTCTTGCTGGGATGAAACTGTGAGCTACCATCCAGAAGGAAGCACCCTGCTGAGGTTAGATTGGGGTCTCTTCCAGTTTCCTCTATGAACATGCATATGGCAGGCCTGGTCTTTCTTTTTTTCTTTTCTTTATCTTTTTAAAGATTTATTTATTTATTATATTTAAGTATGCTGTAGCAATCTTCAGACACTCCAGAAGAGGGTGTCAGATTCTGAAGAATCTAAATCATTCTTATTGTTTCCATATGATGTATATAAACACAGCCTCACATATACTAAAAAAAAAAAAATGAAAGATGGGGCTACAGAGAGGGCTCAACAATTAAGAGCATTGTCTCCTCTTCCAGAGAACCTGGGCTCAATTACCAGTATATATATGGTGGCCCATCTCCAGGTCCAGGCGATATAATACTCTGTTCTGGAGTCTGTGGGCACAGCATACACATGCAAAACACCCTTACACTAAAAATAAAATAGATCATTGAGAGAGAGGAGAGAGAGGGGGTGAGAGATAGGGGAGGTAATCATACCTCCTGATGAGTTTGAAGACCTGAGCTTCATCACTTACACAAATAAATAAATGCAAAATATTTTTTATAAATAAACTCTGCCATTTACCTTTAAAAATTCCTAGAAAACAAGTTCTATGAGCAACAGTTATATTTACTATATCTAAAGGACAGTCATGAGCATATTCACTAAATAGAAAAAGGTCTGTTGGTCTTAGAAATGGAAAAGACAAACCAAGGAAGGTTTGCAATTACATAATGAGGCAGCTCTGCCCAGCTCTTAGGTTGGAAATAAGACTGGAGAATAGGATACACCTGAAGACAGCCAGCCATTGCTTTTTGTTTTGGAGGCTGAAAGGATACACCTGAAGACAGCCATTGCTGTGTGTGCTTGATGGTAATCTGGCAATTTTTTTTTTTAATTTTTAAAAACTTTTTATCCTCTTTCTTTCTTTCTTTCTTTCTTTCTTTCTTTCTTTCTTTCTTTTTTCTTTCTTTCTTTCAATTATTATTTTTTTCTCAGAACGGGTTTCTCTGTGCAGCCGTGGCTGACTTGGAACTCCCTCTGTAAGCCAGGGTGACCTTGAATGCAGAAATCTGCCTGAGGCTAAAGGTGTGTTCCACAATTGCCTCAGCTCTACTCTAATTCTGTGTATGTATGTATGTATATATGTATGAATAAAAGTAATATTAATCCATTAATATCACTTTTTCCTAAAATTCATGTCATTCCTCCTTATCTTTCTCTCTCACTCCCTGTTTGTGTGCATGTGTGTGTTAGTCTAGGGTACACAGATTAAAGAAATCATATTTCCCACGGATTCTTAGAAATAAAAAAGGAAGCCAGGCGTGGTGGAGCACCCCTTTAATCCCTGCATATGGCAGGCAGAGGCCGGCAGATTTCTGCATTCCAGGCCATCCTGGTCTACAGAGTGAGTTCCAAGACACCCAGAGATACACAAAGAAACACTGTCTTGAACGCCCCTCACTCCTAAAAATAATAAAGATATAATAGACAAAAAGCAAGAGAAAAACATGGGGCCATGGCTGCTGGCGGCTTTTCAGTGACTCCTCACCCTTCTGCACTGGATTCAGTTAAGATCTATTCAACTAGTAGCTGGGAAAGAAGGGGAAGAAACAGAAGCAACCTGGAACAATAGGTCTCGTGGCGGCCAGCCACCTCCATCTTGAGAAGGGTGGTCAGTCAGCAGACAAGATGGCCGCCATCCACCTGTCGCCTTTCAGCATGGTGAGGTCAATGTGCCAATGTTCAACCGAGTGACAGAACAAGGAAGTAGACATGCAGACAACAGACATGCAGGCACACCACCTCCCTTCCCTTCTGTTGTTTGGTAAAAGACACACAATTTTTATTATTTACAGTAAGACTTGAAAAGCACTCTGACAGCCTCGCAGATATCTACCTTTTATGTGATTAGAATTTCCGGTTTTTTTTCAAATTAATTCTCAGGAGTTGCATGGTGACTTGTCCTAGGTTATGGTGCCCTCTTCTGGCATGTAGTCATATAGGCAGCAGATAGAGCACACACACACACACACACACACACACTTACTTTGAGAACTAATAGTTATAATAACAACAAACAAACAAGAAAGCAAGCAAGCAAGCAAGCAAACAAACAAACAAACAAATATATAAACAAGAGGGAAAAAGAGATTCTGGCTTCTGCCAGGCTGTGTGGGTGGCAAAGGCAGGCAGGCAGAGAGGACCTCTGTGAGTTTGAGGTTACCCAAGCCTACACTGATAGTTCCAGAACAGACTGCCTGGGCTACACCAAGAGAAACCCTACCTCGAGGCAAAAGAAAACAAAAGCAGAGAAAGTTCTGGCTTTTATTTTACTGATCTGTCTGTCTGTCTTTCTTTCACCAGGCTGGCCTCGAACTCAGAAACTGACTGCCTCTGCCTCCCGAGTGCTCTCATTAAGAGCTTGAGTCACCCCTGAATGTCGGGTTTTCTAAGACTTACCTTGCTCTTGGTGTCTGTTCTCAGCTGTGAAACCCTAATTAACACATGTAGTCAGTCCTGGGTCAGCCAGAGCTACAGACTGAGGCCTTATCTAAAACCAAATAAAACAACACAAAACAACAAATAGAAATAATAAAATACATAAATTAAGCAACCACATCATATCTTTTCTCTCTCTAGATGGTACTCAAATATTGCAGCAGTTTGCCTGTGAGACCTCAGCTCTGGACACTGAGGCTGTTTCCCTACCAAGTAATAGGGCTGAACTTGAGGAGCTCTACAGCTCAGTTGTGTCCCCTGCTTTTTTAAAAAAAAAGAGTTGTTTTCAAAGGCTGCAGGTTCTTACCACTGTTGCTTGTTACAGATGAATTATAGCCCTGAACTTTCAATGGTACTTAAAGGCACAGACAGGTGATTCCTATAGACATAAGAGCCCAAGCCTTGTGGTCATAACCAGTGGTAATAACCTGGGCGGAAGGGTGCAAGGCTTCTTGTGTTTGTAAGTGGTAACAGAAGGCTTTCTCTTGTTGGTACCCTATCACAAGCTACACTGTCTATTCTTTTTCCTGGTTAGTGTTTCCTTGCTTTGTTTTCTCTACATAGCTCTTTTCTCTTCATACCATTGGCTGTCCTGAACCAGGCAGTCCTTGAAATCAGTGATTTGCCTGTCTTGCAGGGATTACACTCTGAGCTACCATCCAGAGGGAAGCAACCTGCTGAGGTTAGACTGCTCTCTCTCCAGGTTTCCCCTATGAACATGCAAATGGCAGTCCTGCCTGGTCTTTCTTTTTTTTTATCCTTTTTAAAAAATGTTTATTTATTTATTTATGTATTTATTAGATATAAGTACACTGTACCTGTCTACCTGTCTTCAGACACTCCAGAAGAGGGTGTCAGATTCTGGAGAATCTAAATCCCTCTTATGGTCTGCATATGATGTACATAAACACAGCCTCACATATACTTCTAAAAATTTAAAGATGGGTGGGGCCACTGAAAGGGCTCAACAATTAACAGCATTGTCTCCTCTTCCAGAGAAAATGGGATCAACTACCAACAACTATATGGTGGCCCATCTCCAGTTCCAGGGGATCTGATACTCTGTTCTGGCTACTGTGGGCACTGTATACACATGTAAAACACCCTTACACTAAAATTAAAATACATCATTGAGAGAGAGGAAAGAGGGCTTTTGAGAGAGAGAGGGGGGAGGTCATCGTACCTCTTGACAGGTTTGAAAAATCAGAGCTTCATCACTCACACAAATAAATAACTGCAAAATATTTTTTAAAAAATCTCAGCCATTTACCCTTAAAAATATCAAGAAAACAAGTAAGTTCTATGAGCAACAGTTATATTGACTGTATCTAAAGGATAGTCATGAGCATATTCTCTAAACAGGAAAAGGTCTGGTAATCTTAGAAATGGAAAAGAGAAACCAAGTCTTTCTTCATATAAAAGCATACAGTAAAAGAACATTTAAAACTACAAAAGGTTACAGTGTGGCATGGCGGTGGAGATTGTTCAAACCTTGGGAAAGTCACACGTGAACCCCTTTAAGTTGGGGTTGCAGGGAGGTGATGATTGGTTCCTTCCTATGCTGGTTCTTTTGTGCCTCTTCCTTCCACGATTAGGAAGGGTTGCAATTACATAATGAGGCAGCTCAGCCAAGCACTTAATTTGGAAATAGGACTAGAGGATAGGATACACCTGAAGACAGACAGCCATTGCTCTGTGTTCTTGATGCTTCAATGGAAGCATCTGGTATTCTGTGTGCAGTGTGATAGGTCCCATTCCAGAGGCATAGGTAAGAACCAGATTCCTGGCACTCTGACAGAAAAGGACCTAGGAGAAGCCCTGAGGGTGGGTGTGGATAGGATATTGCCTGAGCCTCCATTGGCTCAGATCCGTACCCCTGGATTGGTTGGACCCTCACTAGGATCCCCAACTTAACCCTACTGACATCTAGGTTAGTCATTTGAGCTCTAGTTGGATTCCCTTGACTGACCTGTTGGCCCCTATGGCCACCCTAAGTCAGCTCCCAGATCCTGTGCCACCTAGTCTCAGACGTGACAAGCTATGTCTGTTAACAACAAAATCAGGGTGCCAGACTCACAGGAGACATTTCTTACATTTAGATTACGTTCAGTTTGGGAGAAACAGAGGACAACACAGAAGTCAGTTGAGGCCAATATACAGTTTAGTAAGCAAATACTGATCAGATGTGCAAAGATCTGCTACAGCGATGGAAACAGGTTTAACCATGCTCCTCCAGTGCCACCATGGCTTTGCCTGTCTGCATTGTATTTCTATGATATGCCAACGGAGCAGGTGCTCACCAATGATTTGCTCTGGGGATGCTTACCCAGTGGTGGTCACAATTAGTAAACTTCTAAGCTAAAGAACAGTTCCCCATCTAGCACAGTCGTTAGAGCACGAGATTATTAATCTCAGGGTCATTGGTTTGAGCCCAAAGTTGGATGAGATGTTATTTTAGTTGTGTCTCGACTGGAGACAATGCTGGCACTTCCCAAAAGTGTCCCATGGATGGGGTTCTGCTTTCTGTATCTCTGACATTAGAACTGGAGGTAGGGAGCATTTGGTGGGTCTTTTGCTCTGCTTGAAGCAGCACTGGGTGTACTAAATTGAAGTGGGTGCAAGTGTTACAGACTCTACAATAGTTTTGACCTTCTTGAGCAATTGGGGCACTGGGTAGTCTTGGATTACCCTTTTCAGGTAGATCTGAAACACAATTCTTTTGGTGTTTACTGAATTCAACCAGAGGATTCCAAGATATCCCTCTTAGAAAGACTAGCTGGAGCTTCTCTTTAAGGCTTGTTGGTCCTACCCCTAGAGGATTCTCCCTTAGGGTTTGAGAGGATCTTCCTAGGTTCAAATCTTGGACCAGTCCTCTTCTTTTGCCAATCAAACCCTGAGGATTAAAAGTCAACCTTGGCTCCTTAGAAGGTATGACTAAACAAATGAAAATGGAAATTCGTAAGTACCCAAAGTGGTATATTTGGTTGGTTTCTTTGGACCTTGTTTTCTGTTTTAGGCAGAGTCTTGTTCCTTTACCTTAGGCTGCTCCTGACAAAGTCAAGGATAGCTGCATTTCTAATCTTCATGCCTTCACTTCTTGTGTGCTGGAAAGATAGGCATGTGTATTAATCTGGTGTTCAGGTTGGAACCCAGGCTTAGGCAAGCAATTAGATGAGCTACAGCATCAGCTCATAACTCAAAATGTCCACCAAGAATTGCTGGCATTATTCAAATTAGCCTGAAGGATACAAATATTGGAAAATGTTGGAATTAAAAAAAATCAATCCAGCTGCTCTGGCAAATCATGGAGAACTGGAGCAGGCCTCTGAGATGCACCAGCTTCTAGTCAAGTCTTTAGTGTATTTGACATACCCTGAGCTACATGAGAAGAAACACAAATAGCTAAAACAGGATTGTGAGACTAGCTGCAAGAAATGTGGCTGGCAAATAAAAACCGCTTTGAAATTTGCCAGTAGCCTTTAAGTGCAAATCTGTTTCCAGATCACTAGCCTTTAATCATCACTGGTTTGCTTGGGTCCAACCTACAGGACCCAAAATGTAGTCAAGAGCCTGTGACCTCTTCAGATTTGCTGGACTAGCATTTTTCAGGTCCCCTGGTGCGCAGATCTAAGAAAGGAGAGGTGCTGCCAAACCTGGCAAGGGTCTCAGCTTTGCGAATCTGCCTTGGAACTTCCCTTTTTTCCATAATCTTCATAAAAAGGCAAAGGATTTTTACATTTTAGAAGTCCTTGCACTTCGGATAGGAAACATACTCCAAGAACCACAGTCAGCCCTCTGGCCTCTGTAGAGTCCTGACTGAGCCTGGGTCTCCCAGCTCAGTGTTTTGAAATCACAAGGTGGATTCCTGTGCAGAGAATGAATAGATGCGAGTAGGAGGAATGAGTCCTTCTAGGGTTCTGTGAGCTGGAAGGCACAGTGTGGACTTAACCAAACAAGCCTCAGATTCTGCCGAATTTTCACCACTGGGTAAACTGCCAGATACCATGAAAGAAGAGAGGGACTCCTCTAAGGAGTCGCTTCGGGCATCTCTCTGGGGTGGGAGGCTTGATTCGAACCCTGATACCTCTGGTGCTCTGGTGTCTACACTTCGATGCTCCCGGCGAAATCTTCAAGGTCCTGAATGGTGGCCAGGCTTCCAAGGTGGCATTCAGTCCTGGGACTGTACCTGTGGGATGCAGAGAAGGCCCTGATTTCTAATTTTCTACTTTTTTCAAGGTTTCTGGCTATATTCTGGGTCCTACAGCGTGTATTTTTAATTTTCCAAGTTTTCCGGGTTTCTAGGCATATGCTGGGTCCTACAGTTTGATTTTCTCATTTTCGACGATTTTCAAGTTTTTTCGCAATTCTGGGTACTACAGTGTGATTATTATCATTTTCCAACTTTTTCAGGTGTTCTTGCCATATGCGGGTCCTTCAGTATGAATTTTTAATTTTCTACTTTTTTCAGGTTTTCTCACCATTTTCGGGTCCTTCAGTGTGAGTTTTTAATTTTCTAATTTTTCAGGGTTTCTTGACATATTCTGTGTCTTACATCGTGTTTTTTTTTTTTAATTTTCCACATTTTTCAGGTTTTTTCGTCATATTCTGGGTCCTACAGTGTGATTTTCTCATTTTCGACATTTTTCAACTTTTTTCACAATTCTGGGTCCTACAGTGTGACGTTCTCATTTTCCACCTTTTTCAGGTTTTCTAGTGATATTCTGGGTCCTTCAGTGTGAGTTTTTAATTTTCCACGTTTTTCAGTTTTTTCGTCATATTCTGGATCCTACAGTGTGATTTTCTCATTTCCAAGTTTTTCAGGTTTTATTGCCATATTTCTGGTGTATTTTTAATATTCCACATTTTCAGTTTTTCTTGCCATATTCCGGGTCCTTCAGTGTGAATATTTTGTTTTCCAAGTTTTTCTGGTTTTTTGGTCATATTCTGGGTCCTTCAGTGTGAATTTTTAATTTTCCTCGTTTTTCAATATTTCTCAGAATATTCTGGGTAATACAGGGTGAATTTTTAATTTCCCAATTTTTCATGGTTTCTTGCCATATTCTGTGTTACACAGTGTGAATTTTTAATTTTCATGTTTTTCAGGGTTTCTCGGCATATTTTGTGTCCTGCAGGGTGATTTTCTCATTTTCCACGTTTTTCAAGTTTTTTTCTAATTCTGGTTCCTACAGTGTGAATTTCTCATTTTCCACCTTTTTCAGGTTTCTTGCCATATTTGGGGTCCTTCAGTGCGAGTTTATAATTTTCTACTTTTTTTCAGGTTTTCTCGCCATATTCTGGGTAATACAGTGTGAATTTTTAATTTTCCTCTGTTTTCATGTTTTCTCCTATATTCTCTGTCTATAGGACACACTGCAGGACCCAGGATATTCCTAGAAACCCTGAAAAACGTGGAAAATTAAAAATACACGCTGTAGGACCCAGAATATGGCAACAAACCCTAAAAAAGTAGAAAATTAAAAACTCACACTGAAGGACCCCGAATATGGCGAGAAACCATGAAAAAAGTGGAAAAATTTTCCACATTTTTCAGGTTTTCTCGCCATATTCCGGGTCCTTCAGTGTGAATTTTTAATTTTCCACGTTTTCAGGTTTTTTCGTCATATTCTGGGGTCCTACAGTGTGATTTTCTCATTTCCACGTTTTTCTGGTTTTCTTGCCATATTCCAGGTCCTTTTATGTGAATTTTTAATTTTCCACTTTTTTTTTTTTGTATTTCTTGCCATATTCTGGTTAATACAGTGTGACTTTTTAATTTTCCACTTTTTTCATGGTTTATCGCCATATTCTGGGTCAGACAGTGTGAATTTTTAATTTTCACTTTTTTTCAGTGTTTCTCGGCATATTCTGGGTCCTGCAGTGTGATTTTCACATTTATGACTTTTTTCAAGTTTTTTCCCAATTCTGGGTCCTACAGTGTGATTATTCTCATTTTCCAACTTTTTCAGGTTTTCTACACATATTCGGGGTCCTTCAGTGTGAATTTTTAATTTTCTACTTTTTTCAGGGTTTCTCGCCATATTCTGGGTCCTACAGCGTGTATTTTAATTTTCCACGTTTTTCAGGGTTTCTTGCAATATTCTGGGTCCTACAGTGTGATTTTCTCATTTATGACGTTTTTCAAGTTTTTTCCCAATTCAGGATCCTAAAGTATGATTATTCTCATTTTTAACCTTTTTCAGGTTCTCTCCCCATATTCGGGGTCCTTCAGTGTTAATTTTTAATTTTCTACTTTTTTCAGGTTTTCTGGCCATATTCTGTGTCCTTCAGTGTGAGATTTTAATTTTCCTCGTTTTTTAGGTTTTCTCCCAATATTCCTGGTCCTTAAGTGTGAATTTTTAATTTTCCACGTTTTTCAGGTTTTTTATCATATTCTGGGGTCCTACATTGTGATTTTCTCATTTCCACCTTTTTTCAGATTTTCTTGTCATATTCCAGGTCCTTTTCTGTTTATTTTTAATTTTCCACGTTTTTTTTGTATTTCTTGCCATATTTTGGTTAATACACTGTGAATTTTTTTTTAAAGATTTATTTATTTATTATATGTAAGTATACTGTAGCTGTCTTCAGACACTTTATTATAGGGCGCCAGATCTCGTTACGGATGGTTGTTAGCCATCATGTGGTTGCTGGGATTTGAACTCTGGACCTTTGGAAGAGCAGTCGGGTGCTCTTACCCACTGAGCCATCTCACCAGCCCCCCAGTGTGAATTTTTAATTTTCCACATTTTTCATGGTTTATCGCCATATTCTGAGTCCAACAGTGTGACTATTTAATTTTCACTTTTTTCAGGGTTTCTCGGCATATTCTGGGTCCTGCAGGGTAATTTTCTAATTTTCGAAGTTTTTCAAGTTTTCTTGTAATTCTGGGTCCTACATTGTGAATATTCTCATTTTTCACCTTTTTCAGGTTTTCTTGCCATGTTTGGGGTCCTTCCGTGTGAGTTTTTAATTTTCTACTTTTTCATGGTTTATCTCCATATTCTGGGTCCGACAGTGTTAATTTTTTATTTTCCACGTTTTTCATGGTTTTTCATCATATTCTGGGGTCCTACAGTGTGATTTTCTCATTTCCACGTTTTTCAGGTTTTCTCGCCATATTCTGGGTCCTTCAGTGTGAGTTTTTAATTTTCCTCGTTTTTTAGGTTTTCTCGCCATATTCCGGGTCCTTCAGTGTGAATTTTTAATTTTCCACGTTTTCAGGTTTTTTCATCATATTCTGGGGTCCTACAGTGTGATTTTCTCATTTACACGTTTATCAGGTTTTCTTGCCATATTCCAGGTCCTTTTCTGTGAATTTTTAATTTTCCAATTTTTTTTTTATTTCTTGCCATATTCTGGTTAATACAGTGTGACTTTTTAATTTTCCACTTTTTTCATGGTTTATAGCCATATTCTGTGTCTGACAGTTTGAATATTTAATTTATACTTTTTTCAGGGTTTCTCCGCATATTGTGGGTCCTGCTGTGTAATTTTCTCATTTTCAACGTTTTTCAATTTTTTTGTAATTCTGGGTTCTACAGTGTGATTTTCTCATTTTCCAGCTTTTTCAGGTTTTCTGGCCATATTTGAGGTCCTTCCATGTGAGTTTTTAATTTTCTACTTTTTTCAGGGTTTCTCGCCATATTGTGGGTCCTACAGCGTGCATATTAATTTTCCACGTTTTTCAGGGTTTTTCGCCATATTGTGTGTCCTACAGCGTGCATATTAATTTTCCACGTTTTTCAGGGTTTCTCTCCATATTCTGGGTCCTACAGTGTGATTTTCTCATTTATGACGTTTTTCAAGATTTTTCCCAATTCTGGGTCCTACACTGTGATTATTCTCATTTTCAACATTTTTCAGATTTTCTCCTCATATTCGGGGTCCTTCAGTGTGAATTTTTAATTTTCTACTTTTTTCAGGTTTTCTCGCCATATTCTGGGTCCTTCAGTGTGAGTTTTTAATATTCCACGTTTTTCAGGTTTTTTCATCATATTCTGGGGTCCTACAGTGTGATTTTTTCATTTCCACGTTTTTCAGGTTTCTTGCCATATTCCAGGTCCTTTTCTTGAATTTTTAATTTTCCACGTTTTTTTTTTTTTTATTTCTTGCCATATTCTGGTTAATACTGTGTCAATTTTTAATTTCCTCTTTTTTTTCATGGTTTATCGCCATATTCTTGGTCCGACAGTGTGAATTTTTAATTTTCAGTTTTTTCAGGGTTTCTCAGCATATTCTGGGTCCTGTAGAGTAATTTTCTCATTTTCGAAGTTTTTCAAGTTTTCTCGTAATTCTGGGTCCTACAGTGTGATTTTTCTCATTTTCCACCTTTTTCAGGTTTTCTCCACATATTCGGGGTCCTTCAGTGTGAATTTTTAATTTTCTACTTTTTTCAGGTTTTCTCGCCATATTCTGGGTCCTTCAGTGTGAGTTTTTAATATTCCTCATTTTTAGGTTTTTTCGCCATATTCCGGGTCCTTCAGTGTGAATTTTTAATTTTCCCTGTTTTTCAGGGTTTTTATCATATTCCTGGGTCCTACAGTGTGATTTTCTCATTTCCACCTTTTTCAGGTTTTTTTTTTTTGCCTTATTCCGGGTGCTTTTCAGTGACTTTTTAATTTTCCACGTTTTTTTTTTTTTTTTTTTTTTTTTTTTTGTATTTCTTACCATATTCTGGTTAATAGAGTGTGAATTTTTTTTTTTAAAGGGACAACATTTATTCCTTTTCCAAATGTTACAGTAAATCCGGGTGGAAGAATGGTTTTAGCAGTTAGAAAAAAAAAAGTACAAATCTGGGGTTTGGCCATTAAAAGTTATTTACAACAATGGGAGGGGGGAAAAAAGACAACAAGAAGTTGTTTCACATTACAGACCTCCCTCCTGAAGCCTAACACTTGCTTATCAAGTCAGAGACATGGTTCATTTCACAAGCTGGAGGTTTGAACTTGAGTAAGACATTTATAAAAACCCAGACGGGGCAATGTCCTCCCCAGCCCAGGTGCCACTAGGCACAGCACAAGAGACTAAGAATTCAACAGGGAAAGGCTGGACACTCAGGGTTTGGGAGTATAAGCCCCCACTTCTGGCTCAGGGGGTTGAGAAGCAGGATAAACAAAACGAACTTGGAAAAGAATTGGAAACCCAGCAATTGCCTTCTGCAGGGATGGGGCTCGGGAAGGAGGTAGGGACAGGGCATTTCACATCACTAACCTAACGTGGGAAACCGTAAGGGACCATCTTCAACTGGCCTTAAGAGTAAGACCAAATGGCTGATGGGAGAATCCACAGGAGGGCGAAAAGGGAGCGTGGCTGGGAGGGGGCAACAAGCCCCTTCCTTTCTGGGCACAGGAAGGCAGCCAGGGCACAAGGTCCAGGCAGTGACCTCACAAGGACAGCACAGTTTTTGCAGCTTAGAGATCACCCACCTGTCCCCACCCCTACTCATTCTGCTCAGCACTGGCAGGTGTGGGGCCACTCTCTGGGCCCGAGGGAGTGGATGGCTCTGCAGCCTGGGGCCCTGCCTCCTCTTCTGTGTCTCCTTCCTTGGAGGCAGCACTAGCCTCTGCTCCCTTGGCCTGGGGCTCTTGGCTCTCAGGGGTGGCAGCGGCCTTCCCTTCTTGGGCAGTGCCCTCGTCGCTGCAGGCGCTCATCTCGCCCTGCTCCTGCTCTTCCTCTGTTGGCGAGGAGGCTGAGGAATCACCCCCACCCTCCTTCCGATTTCTCTTGAAGGACAGGCCACTCAATTTGAAAGGCTTCTTGAAAGAGAATTTCTTCTTCTTCTTGGGGGTCTCCTTGGGGGCGACCTCCCCCTTGGCCTCAGCTTCCTGGCTAGGGGGCGCTGGCTCGATGGCATCACCAGTAGCCCCAGCTGCCTCATCTGTTCCGTTCACGGGTGGTGACTCCCCTTCACCCTTGGGGGTTAAGTCTCCATTGCTTCTCACGTGGCCATTCTCCTGTCCGTTGGCCTTCGCGGGGGAAGCGCCCGCTGCCTCCTCGGCGGTCACCTCGCCCCGGGGAGCCTTAGAGCTCTGGCTGCCCATGATGGGGGTCTGCTGGGGGCGCCCAGAGCCGCCCCGCGCTGGCGCCGCAGGGGATAGTTCGGCTGGGACCGCCCGGCGGGCAGAGGGGTGGGGCCGCGTCCGAGGGGGAGGGGTACGGGGGGCAAAGCGCGCTGCACCCCCGCTCCGCAGCCGACCCGCTAGCTGCGCCCACTGCTGCTGTGCTCCGCGCCAGAATCGAGTGTGAATTTTTAATTTTCCACTTTTTTCATGGTTTATCGCCATATTCTGGGTCGGACAGTGTGAATTTTTAATTTTCCACGTTTTTCATGGTTTTTCATCATATTCTGGGGTCCTACAGTGTGATTTTCTCATTTCCACGTTTTTCAGGTTTTCTTGCCATATTCCAGGTCCTTTTATGTGAATTTTTAATTTTCTATGTTTTTTTAAATTTCTTGCCATATTCTGGTTAATACAGTGTGAATTTTTAATTTTCCACTTTTTAAATGGTTTATAGCCATATTCGGGGTCCGACAGTGTGAATTTTTAATTTTTACTTTTTTTCAGTGTTTCTCAGCATAATCTGGGTCCTGCAGTGTGATTTTCTCATTAATGAGGTTTTTCAAGTTTTTTCCCAATTCTGGGTCCTACAGTGTGATTATTCTCATTTTCAACCTTTTTCAGGTTTTCACCATATATTCGGTGTCCTTCAGTGTGAATTTTTAATTTTCCCTGTTTTTCAGGTTTTATCATCATATTCTGGGGTCCTACAGTGTGATTTTCTCATTTCCACGTTTTTCAGGTTTTCTTGCCATATTCCAAGGCCTTTTCTGTGAATTTTTAATTTTCTATGTTTTTTTTGAATTTCTTACCATATTCTGGTTAATACAGTGTGAATTTTTATTTTTCCATTTTTTCATGGTTTATCGCCATATTCTGGGTCCGACAGTTTGAATTTTTAATTTTCACTTTTTTAAGGGTTTCTCAGCATATTCTGGGTCCTGCAGTGTAAAATTCTCATTTTCGTCATTTTTCAAGTTTTCTTGTATTTCTGGGTCCTACAGTGTGATTTGCTCATTTTCCACCTTTTTCAGGTTTTCTCAAAATATTTGGTGTCCTTCCGTGTGAGTTTTTAATTTTCTACTTTTTTCAGGGTTTCTCGCGATATTCTGGGTCTTACAGCGTGTATTTTAATTTTCCACGTTTTTCAGGGTTTCTCGCCATATTCTGGGTCCTACAGTGTGAGATTTTAATTTTCCTCGTTTTTAGGTTTTCTCGCCATATTCTGGGTCCTTCAGTGTGAAT
>NW_028227980.1:0-46801 GCF_978045245.1 Mus caroli | reverse complement strand
ACACTGTGCATTTCGTCTAATGCGGGTTTTTCAGTAAATTCTAAGTTTTTCAGTGCAACTCACTCATATACTATGTACTACACTGTACATTTCGTCTAATGCGGGTTTTTTCAGTAAATTCTAAGTTTTTCAGTGCAACTCACTCATATACAATGTACTACACTGTGCATTTCGTCTAATGCGGGGTTTTTCAGTAAATTCTAAGTTTTTTCAGTGCAACTCACTCATATACAATGTACTACACTGTGCATTTCGTCTAATGCGGGTTTTTCAGTAAATTCTAAGTTTTTCAGTGCAACTCACTCATATACAATGTACTACACTGTGCATTTCGTCTAATGCGGGTTTTTCAGTAAATTCTAAGTTTTTCAGTGCAACTCACTCATATACAATGTACTACACTGTGCATTTCGTCTAATGCGGGTTTTTCAGTAAATTCTAAGTTTTTCAGTGCAACTCACTCATATACAATGTACTACACTGTGCATTTCGTCTAATGCGGGTTTTTCAGTAAATTCTAAGTTTTTCAGTGCAACTCACTCATATACAATGTACTACACTGTGCATTTCGTCTAATGCGGGTTTTTCAGTAAATTCTAAGTTTTTCAGTGCAACTCACTCATATACAATGTACTACACTGTGCATTTCGTCTAATGCGGATTTTTCAGTAAATTCTAAATTTTTCAGTGCAACTCACTCATATACAATGTACTACACTGTGCATTTTGTCTAATGCGGGTTTTTCAGTAAATTCTAAGTTGTTCAGTGCAATTCACTCATATATTATGTACTACACTGTGCATTTCGTCTAATGCGGGTTTTTCAGTAAATTCTAAGTTTTTCAGTGCAATGCACTCATATTCAATGTACTACACTGTGCATTTCGTCTAATGCGGGTTTTTCAGTAAATTCTAAGTTTTTCAGTGCAACTCACTCATATACAATGTACTACACTGTGCATTTCGTCTAATGCGGGTTTTTCAGTAAATTCTAAGTTTTTCAGTGCAACTCACTCATAAACTATGTACTACACTGTGCATTTCGTCTAATGCGGGTTTTTCAGTAAATTCTAAGTTTTTCAGTGCAACTCACTCATATACTATGTACAATACTGTACATTTCGTCTAATGCGGGTTTTTCAGTAAATTCTAAGTTTTTCAGTGCAACTCACTCATATACCATGTACTACACTGTGCATTTCGTCTAATGCAGGTTTTTCAGTAAATTCTAAGTTTTTCAGTGCAACTCACTCATATACAATGTACTACACTGTTCATTTCGTCTAATGCGGGTTTTTCAGTAAATTCTAAGTTTTTCAGTGCAACTCACTCATATACAATGTACTACACTGTGCATTTCGTCTAATGCGGGTTTTTCAGTAAATTCTCAGTTTTTCAGTGCAACTCACTCATATACAATGTACTACACTGTGCATTTCGTCTAATGCGGGTTTTTCAGTAAATTCTAAGTTTTTCAGTGCAACTCACTCATATACAATGTACTACACTGTGCATTTCGTCTAATGCGGGTTTTTCAGTAAATTCTAAGTTTTTCAGTGCAACTCACTCATATACAATGTACTACACTGTGCATTTCGTCTAATGCGGGTTTTTCAGTAAATTCTAAGTTTTTCAGTGCAACTCACTCATATACAATGTACTACACTGTGCATTTCGTCTAATGCGGGTTTTTCAGTAAATTCTAAGTTTTTCAGTGCAACTCACTCATATACAATGTACTACACTGTGCATTTCGTCTAATGCGGGTTTTTCAGTAAATTCTAAGTTTTTCAGTGCAACTCACTCATATACTATGTACTACACTGTGCATTTCGTCTAATGCGGGTTTTTCAGTAAATTCTAAGTTTTTCAGTGCAACTCACTCATATACAATGTACTACACTGTGCATTTCGTCTAATGCGGGTTTTTCAGTAAATTCTAAGTTTTTCAGTGCAACTCACTCATATACAATGTACTACACTGTGCATTTCGTCTAATGCGGGTTTTTTCAGTAAATTCTAAGTTTTTCAGTGCAACTCACTCATATACAATGTACTACACTGTGCATTTCGTCTAATGCGGGTTTTTCAGTAAATTCTAAGTTTTTCAGTGCAACTCACTCATATACAATGTACTACACTGTGCATTTCGTCTAATGCGGGTTTTTCAGTAAATTCTAAGTTTTTCAGTGCAACTCACTCATATACAATGTACTACACTGTGCATTTCGTCTAATGCGGATTTTTCAGTAAATTCTAAATTTTTCAGTGCAACTCACTCATATACAATGTACTACACTGTGCATTTTGTCTAATGCGGGTTTTTCAGTAAATTCTAAGTTGTTCAGTGCAATTCACTCATATACTATGTACTACACTGTGCATTTCGTCTAATGCGGGTTTTTCAGTAAATTCTAAGTTTTTCAGTGCAATGCACTCATATTCAATGTACTACACTGTGCATTTCGTCTAATGCGGGTTTTTCAGTAAATTCTAAGTTTTTCAGTGCAACTCACTCATATACAATGTACTACACTGTGCATTTCGTCTAATGCGGGTTTTTCAGTAAATTCTAAGTTTTTCAGTGCAACTCACTCATAAACTATGTACTACACTGTGCATTTCGTCTAATGCGGGTTTTTCAGTAAATTCTAAGTTTTTCAGTGCAACTCACTCATATACTATGTACAATACTGTACATTTCGTCTAATGCGGGTTTTTCAGTAAATTCTAAGTTTTTCAGTGCAACTCACTCATATACAATGTACTACACTGTGCATTTCGTCTAATGCGGGTTTTTCAGTAAATTCTAAGTTTTTCAGTGCAACTCACTCATATACAATGTACTACACTGTTCATTTCGTCTAATGCGGGTTTTTCAGTAAATTCTAAGTTTTTCAGTGCAACTCACTCATATACAATGTACTACACTGTGCATTTCGTCTAATGCGGGTTTTTCAGTAAATTCTCAGTTTTTCAGTGCAACTCACTCATATACAATGTACTACACTGTGCATTTCGTCTAATGCGGGTTTTTCAGTAAATTCTAAGTTTTTCAGTGCAACTCACTCATATACAATGTACTACACTGTGCATTTCGTCTAATGCGGGTTTTTCAGTAAATTCTAAGTTTTTCAGTGCAACTCACTCATATACAATGTACTACACTGTGCATTTCGTCTAATGCGGGTTTTTCAGTAAATTCTAAGTTTTTCAGTGCAACTCACTCATATACAATGTACTACACTGTGCATTTCGTCTAATGCGGGTTTTTCAGTAAATTCTAAGTTTTTCAGTGCAACTCACTCATATACAATGTACTACACTGTGCATTTCGTCTAATGCGGGTTTTTCAGTAAATTCTAAGTTTTTCAGTGCAACTCACTCATATACTATGTACTACACTGTGCATTTCGTCTAATGCGGGTTTTTCAGTAAATTCTAAGTTTTTCAGTGCAACTCACTCATATACAATGTACTACACTGTGCATTTCGTCTAATGCGGGTTTTTCAGTAAATTCTAAGTTTTTCAGTGCAACTCACTCATATACAATGTACTACACTGTGCATTTCGTCTAATGCGGGTTTTCAGTAAATTCTAAGTTTTTCAGTGCAACTCACTCATATACAATGTACTACACTGTGCATTTCGTCTAATGCGGGTTTTTCAGTAAATTCTAAGTTTTTCAGTGCAACTCACTCATATACAATGTACTACACTGTGTATTTCGTCTAATGCGGGTTTTTCAGTAAATTCTAAGTTTTTCAGTGCAACTCACTCATATACAATGTACTACACTGTGGATTTCGTCTAATGCGGGTTTTTCAGTAAATTCTAAGTTTTTCAGTGCAACTCACTCATATACAATGTACTACACTGTGCATTTCGTCTAATGCGGGTTTTTCAGTAAATTCTAAGTTTTTCAGTGCAACTCACTCATATACAATGTACTACACTGTGCATTTCGTCTAATGCGGGTTTTTCAGTAAATTCTAAGTTTTTCAGTGCAACTCACTCATATACTATGTACTACACTGTACATTTCGTCTAATGCGGGTTTTTCAGTAAATTCTAAGTTTTTCAGTGCAACTCACTCATATACAATGTACTACACTGTGCATTTCGTCTA
Organism: Mus caroli; assembly: GCF_978045245.1. Classification (NCBI taxonomy): domain Eukaryota; kingdom Metazoa; phylum Chordata; class Mammalia; order Rodentia; family Muridae; genus Mus; species Mus caroli. The sequence continues at coordinate 42,671 of NW_028227980.1, read as the reverse complement.
ATGCGGGTTTTTCAGTAAATTCTAAGTTTTTCAGTGCAATTCACTCATATACAATGTACTACACTGTGCATTTCGTCTAATGCGGGTTTTTCAGTAAATTCTAAGTTTTTCAGTGCAACTCACTCATATACAATGTACTACACTGTGCATTTCGTCTAATGCGGGTTTTTCAGTAAATTCTAAGTTTTTCAGTGCAACTCACTCATATACAATGTACTACACTGTGCATTTCGTCTAATGCGGGTTTTTCAGTAAATTCTAAGTTTTTCAGTGCAACTCACTCATATACAATGTACTACACTGTGCATTTCGTCTAATGCGGGTTTTTCAGTAAATTCTAAGTTTTTCAGTGCAACTCACTCATATACAATGTACTACACTGTGCATTTCGTCTAATGCGGGTTTTTCAGTAAATTCTAAGTTTTTCAGTGCAACTCACTCATATACAATGTACTACACTGTGCATTTCGTCTAATGCGGATTTTTCAGTAAATTCTAAATTTTTCAGTGCAACTCACTCATATACAATGTACTACACTGTGCATTTTGTCTAATGCGGGTTTTTCAGTAAATTCTAAGTTGTTCAGTGCAATTCACTCATATACTATGTACTACACTGTGCATTTCGTCTAATGCGGGTTTTTCAGTAAATTCTAAGTTTTTCAGTGCAATGCACTCATATTCAATGTACAACACTGTGCATTTCGTCTAATGCGGGTTTTTCAGTAAATTCTAAGTTTTTCAGTGCAACTCACTCATATACAATGTACTACACTGTGCATTTCGTCTAATGCGGGTTTTTCAGTAAATTCTAAGTTTTTCAGTGCAACTCATAAACTATGTACTACACTGTGCATTTCGTCTAATGCGGGTTTTTCAGTAAATTCTAAGTTTTTCAGTGCAACTCACTCATATACTATGTACAATACTGTACATTTCGTCTAATGCGGGTTTTTCAGTAAATTCTAAGTTTTTCAGTGCAACTCACTCATATACAATGTACTACACTGTGCATTTCGTCTAATGCGGGTTTTTCAGTAAATTCTAAGTTTTTCAGTGCAACTCACTCATATACAATGTACTACACTGTGCATTTCGTCTAATGCGGGTTTTTCAGTAAATTCTAAGTTTTTCAGTGCAACTCACTCATATAATATGTACTACACTGTGCATTTCGTCTAATGCGGGTTTTTCAGTAAATTCTAAGTTTTTCAGTGCAACTCACTCATATACTATGTACTACACTGTACATTTCGTCTAATGCGGGTTTTTCAGTAAATTCTAAGTTTTTCAGTGCAACTCACTCATATACAATGTACTACACTGTGCATTTCGTCTAATGCGGGTTTTTCAGTAAATTCTAAGTTTTTCAGTGCAATTCACTCATATACAATGTACTACACTGTGCATTTCGTCTAATGCGGGTTTTTCAGTAAATTCTAAGTTTTTCAGTGCAACTCACTCATATACAATGTACTACACTGTGCATTTCGTCTAATGCGGGTTTTTCAGTAAATTCTAAGTTTTTCAGTGCAACTCACTCATATACAATGTACTACACTGTGCATTTCGTCTAATGCGGGTTTTTCAGTAAATTCTAAGTTTTTCAGTGCAACTCACTCATATACAATGTACTACACTGTGCATTTCGTCTAATGCGGGTTTTTCAGTAAATTCTAAGTTTTTCAGTGCAACTCACTCATATACAATGTACTACACTGTGCATTTCGTCTAATGCGGATTTTTCAGTAAATTCTAAATTTTTCAGTGCAACTCACTCATATACAATGTACTACACTGTGCATTTTGTCTAATGCGGGTTTTTCAGTAAATTCTAAGTTGTTCAGTGCAATTCACTCATATACTATGTACTACACTGTGCATTTCGTCTAATGCTGGTTTTTCAGTAAATTCTAAGTTTTTCAGTGCAATGCACTCATATTCAATGTACAACACTGTGCATTTCGTCTAATGCGGGTTTTTCAGTAAATTCTAAGTTTTTCAGTGCAACTCACTCATATACAATGTACTACACTGTGCATTTCGTCTAATGCGGGTTTTTCAGTAAATTCTAAGTTTTTCAGTGCAACTCATAAACTATGTACTACACTGTGCATTTCGTCTAATGCGGGTTTTTCAGTAAATTCTAAGTTTTTCAGTGCAACTCACTCATATACTATGTACAATACTGTACATTTCGTCTAATGCGGGTTTTTCAGTAAATTCTAAGTTTTTCAGTGCAACTCACTCATATACAATGTACTACACTGTGCATTTCGTCTAATGCGGGTTTTTCAGTAAATTCTAAGTTTTTCAGTGCAACTCACTCATATACAATGTACTACACTGTTCATTTCGTCTAATGCGGGTTTTTCAGTAAATTCTAAGTTTTTCAGTGCAACTCACTCATATACAATGTACTACACTCTGCATTTCGTCTAATGGGGGTTTTTCAGTAAATTCTAAGTTTTTCAGTGCAACTCACTCATATACAATGTACTACACTGTGCATTTCGTCTAATGCGGGTTTTTCAGTAAATTCTCAGTTTTTCAGTGCAACTCACTCATATACAATGTACTACACTGTGCATTTCGTCTAATGCGGGTTTTTCAGTAAATTCTAAGTTTTTCAGTGCAACTCACTCATATACAATGTACTACACTGTGCATTTCGTCTAATGCGGGTTTTTCAGTAAATTCTAAGTTTTTCAGTGCAACTCACTCATATACAATGTACTACACTGTGCATTTCGTCTAATGCGGGTTTTTCAGTAAATTCTAAGTTTTTCAGTGCAACTCACTCATATACAATGTACTACACTGTGCATTTCGTCTAATGCGGGTTTTTCAGTAAATTCTAAGTTTTTCAGTGCAACTCACTCATATACAATGTACTACACTGTGCATTTCGTCTAATGCGGGTTTTTCAGTAAATTCTAAGTTTTTCAGTGCAACTCACTCATATACAATGTACTACACTGTGTATTTCGTCTAATGCGGGTTTTTCAGTAAATTCTAAGTTTTTCAGTGCAACTCACTCATATACAATGTACTACACTGTGGATTTCGTCTAATGCGGGTTTTTCAGTAAATTCTAAGTTTTTCAGTGCAACTCACTCATATACAATGTACTACACTGTGCATTTCGTCTAATGCGGGTTTTTCAGTAAATTCTAAGTTTTTCAGTGCAACTCACTCATATAATATGTACTACACTGTGCATTTCGTCTAATGCGGGTTTTTCAGTAAATTCTAAGTTTTTCAGTGCAACTCACTCATATACTATGTACTACACTGTACATTTCGTCTAATGCGGGTTTTTCAGTAAATTCTAAGTTTTTCAGTGCAACTCACTCATATACAATGTACTACACTGTGCATTTCGTCTAATGCGGGTTTTTCAGTAAATTCTCAGTTTTTCAGTGCAACTCACTCATATACAATGTACTACACTGTGCATTTCGTCTAATGCGGGTTTTTCAGTAAATTCTAAGTTTTTCAGTGCAACTCACTCATATACAATGTACTACACTGTGCATTTCGTCTAATGCGGGTTTTTCAGTAAATTCTAAGTTTTTCAGTGCAACTCACTCATATACAATGTACTACACTGTGCATTTCGTCTAATGCGGGTTTTTCAGTAAATTCTAAGTTTTTCAGTGCAACTCACTCATATACAATGTACTACACTGTGCATTTCGTCTAATGCGGGTTTTTCAGTAAATTCTAAGTTTTTCAGTGCAACTCACTCATATACAATGTACTACACTGTGCATTTCGTCTAATGCGGGTTTTTCAGTAAATTCTAAGTTTTTCAGTGCAACTCACTCATATACAATGTACTACACTGTGCATTTCGTCTAATGCGGATTTTTCAGTAAATTCTAAATTTTTCAGTGCAACTCACTCATATACAATGTACTACACTGTGCATTTTGTCTAATGCGGGTTTTTCAGTAAATTCTAAGTTGTTCAGTGCAATTCACTCATATACTATGTACTACACTGTGCATTTCGTCTAATGCGGGTTTTTCAGTAAATTCTAAGTTTTTCAGTGCAATGCACTCATATTCAATGTACTACACTGTGCATTTCGTCTAATGCGGGTTTTTCAGTAAATTCTAAGTTTTTCAGTGCAACTCACTCATATACAATGTACTACACTGTGCATTTCGTCTAATGCGGGTTTTTCAGTAAATTCTAAGTTTTTCAGTGCAACTCACTCATAAACTATGTACTACACTGTGCATTTCGTCTAATGCGGGTTTTTCAGTAAATTCTAAGTTTTTCAGTGCAACTCACTCATATACTATGTACAATACTGTACATTTCGTCTAATGCGGGTTTTTCAGTAAATTCTAAGTTTTTCAGTGCAACTCACTCATATACCATGTACTACACTGTGCATTTCGTCTAATGCGGGTTTTTCAGTAAATTCTAAGTTTTTCAGTGCAACTCACTCATATACAATGTACTACACTGTTCATTTCGTCTAATGCGGGTTTTTCAGTAAATTCTAAGTTTTTCAGTGCAACTCACTCATATACAATGTACTACACTGTGCATTTCGTCTAATGCGGGTTTTTCAGTAAATTCTCAGTTTTTCAGTGCAACTCACTCATATACAATGTACTACACTGTGCATTTCGTCTAATGCGGGTTTTTCAGTAAATTCTAAGTTTTTCAGTGCAACTCACTCATATACAATGTACTACACTGTGCATTTCGTCTAATGCGGGTTTTTCAGTAAATTCTAAGTTTTTCAGTGCAACTCACTCATATACAATGTACTACACTGTGCATTTCGTCTAATGCGGGTTTTTCAGTAAATTCTAAGTTTTTCAGTGCAACTCACTCATATACAATGTACTACACTGTGCATTTCGTCTAATGCGGGTTTTTCAGTAAATTCTAAGTTTTTCAGTGCAACTCACTCATATACAATGTACTACACTGTGCATTTCGTCTAATGCGGGTTTTTCAGTAAATTCTAAGTTTTTCAGTGCAACTCACTCATATACAATGTACTACACTGTGCATTTCGTCTAATGCGGGTTTTTCAGTAAATTCTAAGTTTTTCAGTGCAACTCACTCATATACAATGTACTACACTGTGTATTTCGTCTAATGCGGGTTTTTCAGTAAATTCTAAGTTTTTCAGTGCAACTCACTCATATACAATGTACTACACTGTGGATTTCGTCTAATGCGGGTTTTTCAGTAAATTCTAAGTTTTTCAGTGCAACTCACTCATATACAATGTACTACACTGTGCATTTCGTCTAATGCGGGTTTTTCAGTAAATTCTAAGTTTTTCAGTGCAACTCACTCATATAATATGTACTACACTGTGCATTTCGTCTAATGCGGGTTTTTCAGTAAATTCTAAGTTTTTCAGTGCAACTCACTCATATAATATGTACTACACTGTACATTTCGTCTAATGCGGGTTTTTCAGTAAATTCTAAGTTTTTCAGTGCAACTCACTCATATACAATGTACTACACTGTGCATTTCGTCTAATGCGGGTTTTTCAGTAAATTCTAAGTTTTTCAGTGCAACTCACTCATATACAATGTACTACACTGTGCATTTCGTCTAATGCGGGTTTTTCAGTAAATTCTAAGTTTTTCAGTGCAACTCACTCATATACAATGTACTACACTGTGCATTTCGTCTAATGCGGGTTTTTCAGTAAATTCTAAGTTTTTCAGTGCAACTCACTCATATACAATGTACTACACTGTGCATTTCGTCTAATGCGGGTTTTTCAGTAAATTCTAAGTTTTTCAGTGCAACTCACTCATATACAATGTACTACACTGTGCATTTCGTCTAATGCGGGTTTTTCAGTAAATTCTAAGTTTTTCAGTGCAACTCACTCATATACAATGTACTACACTGTGCATTTCGTCTAATGCGGGTTTTTCAGTAAATTCTAAGTTTTTCAGTGCAACTCACTCATATACAATGTACTACACTGTGCATTTCGTCTAATGCGGGTTTTTCAGTAAATTCTAAGTTTTTCAGTGCAACTCACTCATATACAATGTACTACACTGTGCATTTCGTCTAATGCGGATTTTTCAGTAAATTCTAAATTTTTCAGTGCAACTCACTCATATACAATGTACTACACTGTGCATTTTGTCTAATGCGGGTTTTTCAGTAAATTCTAAGTTGTTCAGTGCAATTCACTCATATACTATGTACTACACTGTGCATTTCGTCTAATGCGGGTTTTTCAGTAAATTCTAAGTTTTTCAGTGCAATGCACTCATATTCAATGTACTACACTGTGCATTTCGTCTAATGCGGGTTTTTCAGTAAATTCTAAGTTTTTCAGTGCAACTCACTCATATACAATGTACTACACTGTGCATTTCGTCTAATGCGGGTTTTTCAGTAAATTCTAAGTTTTTCAGTGCAACTCACTCATAAACTATGTACTACACTGTGCATTTCGTCTAATGCGGGTTTTTCAGTAAATTCTAAGTTTTTCAGTGCAACTCACTCATATACTATGTACAATACTGTACATTTCGTCTAATGCGGGTTTTTCAGTAAATTCTAAGTTTTTCAGTGCAACTCACTCATATACCATGTACTACACTGTGCATTTCGTCTAATGCGGGTTTTTCAGTAAATTCTAAGTTTTTCAGTGCAACTCACTCATATACAATGTACTACACTGTTCATTTCGTCTAATGCGGGTTTTTCAGTAAATTCTAAGTTTTTCAGTGCAACTCACTCATATACAATGTACTACACTGTGCATTTCGTCTAATGCGGGTTTTTCAGTAAATTCTCAGTTTTTCAGTGCAACTCACTCATATACAATGTACTACACTGTGCATTTCGTCTAATGCGGGTTTTTCAGTAAATTCTAAGTTTTTCAGTGCAACTCACTCATATACAATGTACTACACTGTGCATTTCGTCTAATGCGGGTTTTTCAGTAAATTCTAAGTTTTTCAGTGCAACTCACTCATATACAATGTACTACACTGTGCATTTCGTCTAATGCGGGTTTTTCAGTAAATTCTAAGTTTTTCAGTGCAACTCACTCATATACAATGTACTACACTGTGCATTTCGTCTAATGCGGGTTTTTCAGTAAATTCTAAGTTTTTCAGTGCAACTCACTCATATACAATGTACTACACTGTGCATTTCGTCTAATGCGGGTTTTTCAGTAAATTCTAAGTTTTTCAGTGCAACTCACTCATATACTATGTACTACACTGTGCATTTCGTCTAATGCGGGTTTTTCAGTAAATTCTAAGTTTTTCAGTGCAACTCACTCATATACAATGTACTACACTGTGCATTTCGTCTAATGCGGGTTTTTCAGTAAATTCTAAGTTTTTCAGTGCAACTCACTCATATACAATGTACTACACTGTGCATTTCATCTAATGCGGGTTTTTCAGTAAATTCTAAGTTTTTCAGTGCAACTCACTCATATACAATGTACTACACTGTGCATTTCGTCTAATGCGGGTTTTTCAGTAAATTCTAAGTTTTTCAGTGCAACTCACTCATATACAATGTACTACACTGTGTATTTCGTCTAATGCGGGTTTTTCAGTAAATTCTAAGTTTTTCAGTGCAACTCACTCATATACAATGTACTACACTGTGGATTTCGTCTAATGCGGGTTTTTCAGTAAATTCTAAGTTTTTCAGTGCAACTCACTCATATACAATGTACTACACTGTGCATTTCGTCTAATGCGGGTTTTTCAGTAAATTCTAAGTTTTTCAGTGCAACTCACTCATATAATATGTACTACACTGTGCATTTCGTCTAATGCGGGTTTTTCAGTAAATTCTAAGTTTTTCAGTGCAACTCACTCATATAATATATACTACACTGTACATTTCGTCTAATGCGGGTTTTTCAGTAAATTCTAAGTTTTTCAGTGCAACTCACTCATATACAATGTACTACACTGTGCATTTCGTCTAATGCGGGTTTTTCAGTAAATTCTAAGTTTTTCAGTGCAACTCACTCATATACAATGTACTACACTGTGCATTTCGTCTAATGCGGGTTTTTCAGTAAATTCTAAGTTTTTCAGTGCAACTCACTCATATACAATGTACTACACTGTGCATTTCGTCTAATGCGGGTTTTTCAGTAAATTCTAAGTTTTTCAGTGCAACTCACTCATATACAATGTACTACACTGTGCATTTCGTCTAATGCGGGTTTTTCAGTAAATTCTAAGTTTTTCAGTGCAACTCACTCATATACAATGTACTACACTGTGCATTTCGTCTAATGCTGGTTTTTCAGTAAATTCTAAGTTTTTCAGTGCAACTCACTCATACACAATGTACTACACTGTGCATTTCGTCTAATGCGGGTTTTCAGTAAATTCTAAGTTTTTCAGTGCAACTCACTCATATACAATGTACTACACTGTGCATTTCGTCTAATGCGGATTTTTCAGTAAATTCTAAATTTTTCAGTGCAACTCACTCATATACAATGTACTACACTGTGCATTTTGTCTAATGCGGGTTTTTCAGTAAATTCTAAGTTGTTCAGTGCAATTCACTCATATACTATGTACTACACTGTGCATTTCGTCTAATGCGGGTTTTTCAGTAAATTCTAAGTTTTTCAGTGCAATGCACTCATATTCAATGTACAACACTGTGCATTTCGTCTAATGCGGGTTTTTCAGTAAATTCTAAGTTTTTCAGTGCAACTCACTCATATACAATGTACTACACTGTGCATTTCGTCTAATGCGGGTTTTTCAGTAAATTCTAAGTTTTTCAGTGCAACTCATAAACTATGTACTACACTGTGCATTTCGTCTAATGCGGGTTTTTCAGTAAATTCTAAGTTTTTCAGTGCAACTCACTCATATACTATGTACAATACTGTACATTTCGTCTAATGCGGGTTTTTCAGTAAATTCTAAGTTTTTCAGTGCAACTCACTCATATACAATGTACTACACTGTGCATTTCGTCTAATGCGGGTTTTTCAGTAAATTCTAAGTTTTTCAGTGCAACTCACTCATATACAATGTACTACACTGTTCATTTCGTCTAATGCGAGTTTTTCAGTAAATTCTAAGTTTTTCAGTGCAACTCACTCATATACAATGTACTACACTCTGCATTTCGTCTAATGCGGGTTTTTCAGTAAATTCTAAGTTTTTCAGTGCAACTCACTCATATACAATGTACTACACTGTGCATTTCGTCTAATGCGGGTTTTTTCAGTAAATTCTCAGTTTTTCAGTGCAACTCACTCATATACAATGTACTACACTGTGCATTTCGTCTAATGCGGGTTTTTCAGTAAATTCTAAGTTTTTCAGTGCAACTCACTCATATACAATGTACTACACTGTGCATTTCGTCTAATGCGGGTTTTTCAGTAAATTCTAAGTTTTTCAGTGCAACTCACTCATATACAATGTACTACACTGTGCATTTCGTCTAATGCGGGTTTTTCAGTAAATTCTAAGTTTTTCAGTGCAACTCACTCATATACAATGTACTACACTGTGCATTTCGTCTAATGCGGGTTTTTCAGTAAATTCTAAGTTTTTCAGAGCAACTCACTCATATACAATGTACTACACTGTGCATTTCGTCTAATGCGGGTTTTTCAGTAAATTCTAAGTTTTTCAGTGCAACTCACTCATATACTATGTACTACACTGTGCATTTCGTCTAATGTGGGTTTTTCAGTAAATTCTAAGTTTTTCAGTGCAACTCACTCATATACAATGTACTACACTGTGCATTTCGTCTAATGCGGGTTTTTCAGTAAATTCTAAGTTTTTCAGTGCAACTCACTCATATACAATGTACTACACTGTGCATTTCGTCTAATGCGGGTTTTTCAGTAAATTCTAAGTTTTTCAGTGCAACTCACTCATATAATATGTACTACACTGTGCATTTCGTCTAATGCGGGTTTTTCAGTAAATTCTAAGTTTTTCAGTGCAACTCACTCATATAATATGTACTACACTGTACATTTCGTCTAATGCGGGTTTTTCAGTAAATTCTAAGTTTTTCAGTGCAACTCACTCATATACAATGTACTACACTGTGCATTTCGTCTAATGCGGGTTTTTCAGTAAATTCTAAGTTTTTCAGTGCAACTCACTCATATACAATGTACTACACTGTGCATTTCGTCTAATGCGGGTTTTTCAGTAAATTCTAAGTTTTTCAGTGCAACTCACTCATATACAATGTACTACACTGTGCATTTCGTCTAATGCGGGTTTTTCAGTAAATTCTAAGTTTTTCAGTGCAACTCACTCATATACAATGTACTACACTGTGCATTTCGTCTAATGCGGGTTTTTCAGTAAATTCTAAGTTTTTCAGTGCAACTCACTCATATACAATGTACTACACTGTGCATTTCGTCTAATGCGGGTTTTTCAGTAAATTCTAAGTTTTTCAGTGCAACTCACTCATATACAATGTACTACACTGTGCATTTCGTCTAATGCGGGTTTTTCAGTAAATTCTAAGTTTTTCAGTGCAACTCACTCATATACAATGTACTACACTGTGCATTTCGTCTAATGCGGGTTTTTCAGTAAATTCTAAGTTTTTCAGTGCAACTCACTCATATACAATGTACTACACTGTGCATTTCGTCTAATGCGGATTTTTCAGTAAATTCTAAATTTTTCAGTGCAACTCACTCATATACAATGTACTACACTGTGCATTTTGTCTAATGCGGGTTTTTCAGTAAATTCTAAGTTGTTCAGTGCAATTCACTCATATACTATGTACTACACTGTGCATTTCGTCTAATGCGGGTTTTTCAGTAAATTCTAAGTTTTTCAGTGCAATGCACTCATATTCAATGTACTACACTGTGCATTTCGTCTAATGCGGGTTTTTCAGTAAATTCTAAGTTTTTCAGTGCAACTCACTCATATACAATGTACTACACTGTGCATTTCGTCTAATGCGGGTTTTTCAGTAAATTCTAAGTTTTTCAGTGCAACTCACTCATAAACTATGTACTACACTGTGCATTTCGTCTAATGCGGGTTTTTCAGTAAATTCTAAGTTTTTCAGTGCAACTCACTCATATACTATGTACAATACTGTACATTTCGTCTAATGCGGGTTTTTCAGTAAATTCTAAGTTTTTCAGTGCAACTCACTCATATACCATGTACTACACTGTGCATTTCGTCTAATGCGGGTTTTTCAGTAAATTCTAAGTTTTTCAGTGCAACTCACTCATATACAATGTACTACACTGTTCATTTCGTCTAATGCGGGTTTTTCAGTAAATTCTAAGTTTTTCAGTGCAACTCACTCATATACAATGTACTACACTGTGCATTTCGTCTAATGCGGGTTTTTCAGTAAATTCTCAGTTTTTCAGTGCAACTCACTCATATACAATGTACTACACTGTGCATTTCGTCTAATGCGGGTTTTTCAGTAAATTCTAAGTTTTTCAGTGCAACTCACTCATATACAATGTACTACACTGTGCATTTCGTCTAATGCGGGTTTTTCAGTAAATTCTAAGTTTTTCAGTGCAACTCACTCATATACAATGTACTACACTGTGCATTTCGTCTAATGCGGGTTTTTCAGTAAATTCTAAGTTTTTCAGTGCAACTCACTCATATACAATGTACTACACTGTGCATTTCGTCTAATGCGGGTTTTTCAGTAAATTCTAAGTTTTTCAGTGCAACTCACTCATATACAATGTACTACACTGTGCATTTCGTCTAATGCGGGTTTTTCAGTAAATTCTAAGTTTTTCAGTGCAACTCACTCATATACTATGTACTACACTGTGCATTTCGTCTAATGCGGGTTTTTCAGTAAATTCTAAGTTTTTCAGTGCAACTCACTCATATACAATGTACTACACTGTGCATTTCGTCTAATGCGGGTTTTTCAGTAAATTCTAAGTTTTTCAGTGCAACTCACTCATATACAATGTACTACACTGTGCATTTCATCTAATGCGGGTTTTTCAGTAAATTCTAAGTTTTTCAGTGCAACTCACTCATATACAATGTACTACACTGTGCATTTCGTCTAATGCGGGTTTTTCAGTAAATTCTAAGTTTTTCAGTGCAACTCACTCATATACAATGTACTACACTGTGTATTTCGTCTAATGCGGGTTTTTCAGTAAATTCTAAGTTTTTCAGTGCAACTCACTCATATACAATGTACTACACTGTGGATTTCGTCTAATGCGGGTTTTTCAGTAAATTCTAAGTTTTTCAGTGCAACTCACTCATATACAATGTACTACACTGTGCATTTCGTCTAATGCGGGTTTTTCAGTAAATTCTAAGTTTTTCAGTGCAACTCACTCATATAATATGTACTACACTGTGCATTTCGTCTAATGCGGGTTTTTCAGTAAATTCTAAGTTTTTCAGTGCAACTCACTCATATAATATATACTACACTGTACATTTCGTCTAATGCGGGTTTTTCAGTAAATTCTAAGTTTTTCAGTGCAACTCACTCATATACAATGTACTACACTGTGCATTTCGTCTAATGCGGGTTTTTCAGTAAATTCTAAGTTTTTCAGTGCAACTCACTCATATACAATGTACTACACTGTGCATTTCGTCTAATGCGGGTTTTTCAGTAAATTCTAAGTTTTTCAGTGCAACTCACTCATATACAATGTACTACACTGTGCATTTCGTCTAATGCGGGTTTTTCAGTAAATTCTAAGTTTTTCAGTGCAACTCACTCATATACAATGTACTACACTGTGCATTTCGTCTAATGCGGGTTTTTCAGTAAATTCTAAGTTTTTCAGTGCAACTCACTCATATACAATGTACTACACTGTGCATTTCGTCTAATGCTGGTTTTTCAGTAAATTCTAAGTTTTTCAGTGCAACTCACTCATACACAATGTACTACACTGTGCATTTCGTCTAATGCGGGTTTTCAGTAAATTCTAAGTTTTTCAGTGCAACTCACTCATATACAATGTACTACACTGTGCATTTCGTCTAATGCGGATTTTTCAGTAAATTCTAAATTTTTCAGTGCAACTCACTCATATACAATGTACTACACTGTGCATTTTGTCTAATGCGGGTTTTTCAGTAAATTCTAAGTTGTTCAGTGCAATTCACTCATATACTATGTACTACACTGTGCATTTCGTCTAATGCGGGTTTTTCAGTAAATTCTAAGTTTTTCAGTGCAATGCACTCATATTCAATGTACAACACTGTGCATTTCGTCTAATGCGGGTTTTTCAGTAAATTCTAAGTTTTTCAGTGCAACTCACTCATATACAATGTTCTACACTGTGCATTTCGTCTAATGCGGGTTTTTCAGTAAATTCTAAGTTTTTCAGTGCAACTCATAAACTATGTACTACACTGTGCATTTCGTCTAATGCGGGTTTTTCAGTAAATTCTAAGTTTTTCAGTGCAACTCACTCATATACTATGTACAATACTGTACATTTCGTCTAATGCGGGTTTTTCAGTAAATTCTAAGTTTTTCAGTGCAACTCACTCATATACAATGTACTACACTGTGCATTTCGTCTAATGCGGGTTTTTCAGTAAATTCTAAGTTTTTCAGTGCAACTCACTCATATACAATGTACTACACTGTTCATTTCGTCTAATGCGAGTTTTTCAGTAAATTCTAAGTTTTTCAGTGCAACTCACTCATATACAATGTACTACACTCTGCATTTCGTCTAATGCGGGTTTTTCAGTAAATTCTAAGTTTTTCAGTGCAACTCACTCATATACAATGTACTACACTGTGCATTTCGTCTAATGCGGGTTTTTCAGTAAATTCTCAGTTTTTCAGTGCAACTCACTCATATACAATGTACTACACTGTGCATTTCGTCTAATGCGGGTTTTTCAGTAAATTCTAAGTTTTTCAGTGCAACTCACTCATATACAATGTACTACACTGTGCATTTCGTCTAATGCGGGTTTTTCAGTAAATTCTAAGTTTTTCAGTGCAACTCACTCATATACAATGTACTACACTGTGCATTTCGTCTAATGCGGGTTTTTCAGTAAATTCTAAGTTTTTCAGTGCAACTCACTCATATACAATGTACTACACTGTGCATTTCGTCTAATGCGGGTTTTTCAGTAAATTCTAAGTTTTTCAGAGCAACTCACTCATATACAATGTACTACACTGTGCATTTCGTCTAATGCGGGTTTTTCAGTAAATTCTAAGTTTTTCAGTGCAACTCACTCATATACTATGTACTACACTGTGCATTTCGTCTAATGTGGGTTTTTCAGTAAATTCTAAGTTTTTCAGTGCAACTCACTCATATACAATGTACTACACTGTGCATTTCGTCTAATGCGGGTTTTTCAGTAAATTCTAAGTTTTTCAGTGCAACTCACTCATATACAATGTACTACACTGTGCATTTCGTCTAATGCGGGTTTTTCAGTAAATTCTAAGTTTTTCAGTGCAACTCACTCATATACAATGTACTACACTGTGCATTTCGTCTAATGCGGGTTTTTCAGTAAATTCTAAGTTTTTCAGTGCAACTCACTCATATACAATGTACTACACTGTGGATTTCGTCTAATGCGGGTTTTTCAGTAAATTCTAAGTTTTTCAGTGCAACTCACTCATATACAATGTACTACACTGTGCATTTCGTCTAATGCGGGTTTTTCAGTAAATTCTAAGTTTTTCAGTGCAACTCACTCATATACAATGTACTACACTGTGCATTTCGTCTAATGCGGGTTTTTCAGTAAATTCTAAGTTTTTCAGTGCAACTCACTCATATAATATGTACTACACTGTGCATTTCGTCTAATGCGGGTTTTTCAGTAAATTCTAAGTTTTTCAGTGCAACTCACTCATATACTATGTACTACACTGTACATTTCGTCTAATGCGGGTTTTTCAGTAAATTCTAAGTTTTTCAGTGCAACTCACTCATATACAATGTACTACACTGTGCAATTCGTCTAATGCGGGTTTTTCAGTAAATTCTAAGTTTTTCAGTGCAACTCACTCATATACAATGTACTACACTGTGCATTTCGTCTAATGCGGGTTTTTCAGTAAATTCTAAGTTTTTCAGTGCAACTCACTCATATACAATGTACTACACTGTGCATTTCGTCTAATGCGGGTTTTTCAGTAAATTCTAAGTTTTTCAGTGCAACTCACTCATATACAATGTACTACACTGTGCATTTCGTCTAATGCGGGTTTTTCAGTAAATTCTAAGTTTTTCAGTGCAACTCACTCATATACAATGTACTACACTGTGCATTTCGTCTAATGCGGGTTTTTCAGTAAATTCTAAGTTTTTCAGTGCAACTCACTCATATACAATGTACTACACTGTGCATTTCGTCTCATGCGGGTTTTTCAGTAAATTCTAAGTTTTTCAGTGCAACTCACTCATATACAATGTACTACACTGTGCATTTCGTCTAATGCGGGTTTTTCAGTAAATTCTAAGTTTTTCAGTGCAACTCACTCATATACAATGTACTACACTGTGCATTTCGTCTAATGCGGATTTTTCAGTAAATTCTAAATTTTTCAGTGCAACTCACTCATATACAATGTACTACACTGTGCATTTTGTCTAATGCGGGTTTTTCAGTAAATTCTAAGTTGTTCAGTGCAATTCACTCATATACTATGTACTACACTGTGCATTTCGTCTAATGCGGGTTTTTCAGTAAATTCTAAGTTTTTCAGTGCAATGCACTCATATTCAATGTACTACACTGTGCATTTCGTCTAATGCGGGTTTTTCAGTAAATTCTAAGTTTTTCAGTGCAACTCACTCATATACAATGTACTACACTGTGCATTTCGTCTAATGCGGGTTTTTCAGTAAATTCTAAGTTTTTCAGTGCAACTCACTCATAAACTATGTACTACACTGTGCATTTCGTCTAATGAGGGTTTTTCAGTAAATTCTAAGTTTTTCAGTGCAACTCACTCATATACTATGTACAATACTGTACATTTCGTCTAATGCGGGTTTTTCAGTAAATTCTAAGTTTTTCAGTGCAACTCACTCATATAGTATATACTACACTGTGCATTTCGTCTAATGCGGGTTTTTCAGTAAATTCTAAGTTTTTCAGTGCAACTCACTCATATACAATGTACTACACTGTGCATTTCGTCTAATGCGGGTTTTTCAGTAAATTCTAAGTTTTTCAGTGCAACTCACTCATATACAATGTACTACACTGTGCATTTCGTCTAATGCGGGTTTTTCAGTAAATTCTATTTTTTTCAGTGCAACTCAGTCATATACAATGTACTACACTGTGCATTTCGTCTAATGCGGGTTTTTCAGTAAATTCTAACTTTTTCAGTGCAACTCACTCATATACAATGTACTACACTGTGCATTTCGTCTAATGCGGGTTTTTCAGTAAATTCTAAGTTTTTCAGTGCAACTCACTCATATACAATGTACTACACTGTGCATTTCGTCTAATGCGGGTTTTTCAGTAAATTCTAAGTTTTTCAGTGCAACTCACTCATATACAATGTACTACACTGTGCATTTCGTCTAATGCGGGTTTTTCAGTAAATTCTAAGTTTTTCAGTGCAACTCACTCATATACAATGTACTACACTGTGGATTTCGTCTAATGCGGGTTTTTCAGTAAATTCTAAGTTTTTCAGTGCAACTCACTCATATACAATGTACTACACTGTGCATTTCGTCTAATGCGGGTTTTTCAGTAAATTCTAAGTTTTTCAGTGCAACTCACTCATATACAATGTACTACACTGTGCATTTCGTCTAATGCGGGTTTTTCAGTAAATTCTAAGTTTTTCAGTGCAATGCACTCATATTCAATGTACTACACTGTGCATTTCGTCTAATGCGGGTTTTTCAGTAAATTCTAAGTTTTTCAGTGCAACTCACTCATATACAATGTACTACACTGTGGATTTCGTCTAATGCGGGTTTTTCAGTAAATTCTAAGTTTTTCAGTGCAACTCACTCATATACAATGTACTACACTGTGCATTTCGTCTAATGCGGATTTTTCAGTAAATTCTAAATTTTTCAGTGCAACTCACTCATATACAATGTACTACACTGTGCATTTTGTCTAATGCGGGTTTTTCAGTAAATTCTAAGTTGTTCAGTGCAATTCACTCATATACTATGTACTACACTGTGCATTTCGTCTAATGCGGGTTTTTCAGTAAATTCTAAGTTTTTCAGTGCAATGCACTCATATTCAATGTACTACACTGTGCATTTCGTCTAATGCGGGTTTTTCAGTAAATTCTAAGTTTTTCAGTGCAACTCACTCATATACAATGTACTACACTGTGCATTTCGTCTAATGCGGGTTTTTCAGTAAATTCTAAGTTTTTCAGTGCAACTCACTCATAAACTATGTACTACACTGTGCAT
The DNA here is from genome assembly GCF_978045245.1 of Mus caroli. NCBI lineage: Eukaryota > Metazoa > Chordata > Mammalia > Rodentia > Muridae > Mus > Mus caroli. Next base: position 25,237 of record NW_028227980.1, on the reverse strand, counting down.
TTCGTCTAATGCGGGTTTTTCAGTAAATTCTAAGTTATTCAGTGCAACTCACTCATATACTATGTACAATACTGTACATTTCGTCTAATGCGGGTTTTTCAGTAAATTCTAAGTTTTTCAGTGCAACTCACTCATATACAATGTACTACACTGTGCATTTCATCAAATGCGGGTTTTTCAGTAAATTCTAAGTTTTTCAGTGCAACTCACTCATATACAATGTACTACTCTGTGCATTTCGTCTAATGCGGGTTTTTCAGTAAATTCTAAGTTTTTCAGTGCAACTCACTCATATACAATGTACTACACTGTGCATTTCGTCTAATGCGGGTTTTTCAGTAAATTCTATTTTTTTCAGTGCAACTCAGTCATATACAATGTACTACACTGTGCATTTCGTCTAATGCGGGTTTTTCAGTAAATTCTAACTTTTTCAGTGCAACTCACTCATATACAATGTACTACACTGTGCATTTCGTCTAATGCGGGTTTTTCAGTAAATTCTAAGTTTTTCAGTGCAACTCACTCATATACAATGTACTACACTGTGCATTTCGTCTAATGCGGGTTTTTCAGTAAATTCTAAGTTTTTCAGTGCAACTCACTCATATACAATGTACTACACTGTGCATTTCGTCTAATGCGGGTTTTTCAGTAAATTCTAAGTTTTTCAGTGCAACTCACTCATATACAATGTACTACACTGTGGATTTCGTCTAATGCGGGTTTTTCAGTAAATTCTAAGTTTTTCAGTGCAACTCACTCATATACAATGTACTACACTGTGCATTTCGTCTAATGCGGGTTTTTCAGTAAATTCTAAGTTTTTCAGTGCAACTCACTCATGTACTATGTACTACACTGTACATTTCGTCTATTGGGGGTTTTTCAGTAAATTCTAAGTTTTTCAGTGCAACTCACTCATATACAATGTACTACACTGTGTATTTAGTCTAATGCGGGTTTTCAGTAAATTCTAAGTTTTTCAGTGCAACTCACTCATATACAATGTACTACACTGTGCATTTCGTCTAATGCGGGTTTTTCAGTAAATTCTAAGTTTTTCAGTGCAACTCACTCATATACAATGTACTACACTGTGCATTTCGTCTAATGCGGGTTTTTCAGTAAATTCTATTTTTTTCAGTGCAACTCAGTCATATACAATGTACTACACTGTGCATTTCGTCTAATGCGGGTTTTTCAGTAAATTCTAACTTTTTCAGTGCAACTCACTCATATACAATGTACTACACTGTGCATTTCGTCTAATGCGGGTTTTTCAGTAAATTCTAAGTTTTTCAGTGCAACTCACTCATATACAATGTACTACACTGTGCATTTCGTCTAATGCGGGTTTTTCAGTAAATTCTAAGTTTTTCAGTGCAACTCACTCATATACAATGTACTACACTGTGGATTTCGTCTAATGCGGGTTTTTCAGTAAATTCTAAGTTTTTCAGTGCAACTCACTCATATACAATGTACTACACTGTGCATTTCGTCTAATGCGGGTTTTTCAGTAAATTCTAAGTTTTTCAGTGCAACTCACTCATGTACTATGTACTACACTGTACATTTCGTCTATTGGGGGTTTTTCAGTAAATTCTAAGTTTTTCAGTGCAACTCACTCATATACAATGTACTACACTGTGTATTTAGTCTAATGCGGGTTTTCAGTAAATTCTAAGTTTTTCAGTGCAACTCACTCATATACAATGTACTACACTGTGCATTTCGTCTAATGCGGGTTTTTCAGTAAATTCTAAGTTTTTCAGTGCAACTCACTCATATACAATGTACTACACTGTGCATTTCGTCTAATGCGGGTTTTTCAGTAAATTCTATTTTTTTCAGTGCAACTCAGTCATATACAATGTACTACACTGTGCATTTCGTCTAATGCGGGTTTTTCAGTAAATTCTAACTTTTTCAGTGCAACTCACTCATATACAATGTACTACACTGTGCATTTCGTCTAATGCGGGTTTTTCAGTAAATTCTAAGTTTTTCAGTGCAACTCACTCATATACAATGTACTACACTGTGCATTTCGTCTAATGCGGGTTTTTCAGTAAATTCTAAGTTTTTCAGTGCAACTCACTCATATACAATGTACTACACTGTGCATTTCGTCTAATGCGGGTTTTTCAGTAAATTCTAAGTTTTTCAGTGCAACTCACTCATATACAATGTACTACACTGTGCATTTCGTCTAATGCGGGTTTTTCAGTAAATTCTAAGTTTTTCAGTGCAACTCACTCATATACAATGTACTACACTGTGCATTTCGTCTAATGCGGGTTTTTCAGTAAATTCTAAGTTTTTCAGTGCAACTCACTCATATACAATGTACTACACTGTGCATTTCGTCTAATGCGGGTTTTTCAGTAAATTCTAAGTTTTTCAGTGCAATGCACTCATATTCAATGTACTACACTGTGCATTTCGTCTAATGCGGGTTTTTCAGTAAATTCTAAGTTTTTCAGTGCAACTCACTCATATACAATGTACTACACTGTGGATTTCGTCTAATGCGGGTTTTTCAGTAAATTCTAAGTTTTTCAGTGCAACTCACTCATATACAATGTACTACACTGTGCATTTCGTCTAATGCGGATTTTTCAGTAAATTCTAAATTTTTCAGTGCAACTCACTCATATACAATGTACTACACTGTGCATTTTGTCTAATGCGGGTTTTTCAGTAAATTCTAAGTTGTTCAGTGCAATTCACTCATATACTATGTACTACACTGTGCATTTCGTCTAATGCGGGTTTTTCAGTAAATTCTAAGTTTTTCAGTGCAATGCACTCATATTCAATGTACTACACTGTGCATTTCGTCTAATGCGGGTTTTTCAGTAAATTCTAAGTTTTTCAGTGCAACTCACTCATATACAATGTACTACACTGTGCATTTCGTCTAATGCGGGTTTTTCAGTAAATTCTAAGTTTTTCAGTGCAACTCACTCATAAACTATGTACTACACTGTGCATTTCGTCTAATGCGGGTTTTTCAGTAAATTCTAAGTTATTCAGTGCAACTCACTCATATACTATGTACAATACTGTACATTTCGTCTAATGCGGGTTTTTCAGTAAATTCTAAGTTTTTCAGTGCAACTCACTCATATACAATGTACTACACTGTGCATTTCATCAAATGCGGGTTTTTCAGTAAATTCTAAGTTTTTCAGTGCAACTCACTCATATACAATGTACTACTCTGTGCATTTCGTCTAATGCGGGTTTTTCAGTAAATTCTAAGTTTTTCAGTGCAACTCACTCATATACAATGTACTACACTGTGCATTTCGTCTAATGCGGGTTTTTCAGTAAATTCTATTTTTTTCAGTGCAACTCAGTCATATACAATGTACTACACTGTGCATTTCGTCTAATGCGGGTTTTTCAGTAAATTCTAACTTTTTCAGTGCAACTCACTCATATACAATGTACTACACTGTGCATTTCGTCTAATGCGGGTTTTTCAGTAAATTCTAAGTTTTTCAGTGCAACTCACTCATATACAATGTACTACACTGTGCATTTCGTCTAATGCGGGTTTTTCAGTAAATTCTAAGTTTTTCAGTGCAACTCACTCATATACAATGTACTACACTGTGCATTTCGTCTAATGCGGGTTTTTCAGTAAATTCTAAGTTTTTCAGTGCAACTCACTCATATACAATGTACTACACTGTGGATTTCGTCTAATGCGGGTTTTTCAGTAAATTCTAAGTTTTTCAGTGCAACTCACTCATATACAATGTACTACACTGTGCATTTCGTCTAATGCGGGTTTTTCAGTAAATTCTAAGTTTTTCAGTGCAACTCACTCATATACAATGTACTACACTGTGCATTTCGTCTAATGCGGGTTTTCCGTAAATTCTAAGTTTTTCAGTGCAACTCACTCATATACAATGTACTACACTGTGCATTTCGTCTAATGCGGGTTTTTCAGTAAATTCTAAGTTTTTCAGTGCAACTCACTCATATAATATGTAATACACTGTGCATTTCGTCTAATGCGGGTTTTTCAGTAAATTCTAAGTTTTTCAGTGCAACTCACTCATATACTATGTACTACACTGTACATTTCGTCTAATGCGGGTTTTTCAGTAAATTCTAAGTTTTTCAGTGCAACTCACTCATATACAATGTACTACACTGTGCATTTCGTCTAATGCGGGTTTTTCAGTAAATTCTAAGTTTTTCAGTGCAACTCACTCATATACAATGTACTACACTGTGCATTTCGTCTAATGCGGGTTTTTCAGTAAATTCTAAGTTTTTCAGTGCAACTCACTCATATACAATGTACTACACTGTGCATTTCGTCTAATGCGGGTTTTTCAGTAAATTCTAAGTTTTTCAGTGCAACTCACTCATATACAATGTACTACACTGTGCATTTCGTCTAATGCGGGTTTTTCAGTAAATTCTAAGTTTTTCAGTGCAACTCACTCATATACAATGTACTACACTGTGCATTTCGTCTAATGCGGGTTTTTCAGTAAATTCTAAGTTTTTCAGTGCAACTCACTCATATACAATGTACTACACTCTGCATTTCGTCTAATGCGGGTTTTTCAGTAAATTCTAAGTTTTTCAGTGCAACTCACTCATATAGTATATACTACACTGTGCATTTCGTCTAATGCGGGTTTTTCAGTAAATTCTAAGTTTTTCAGTGCAACTCACTCATATACAATGTACTACACTGTGCATTTCGTCTAATGCGGGTTTTTCAGTAAATTCTAAGTTTTTCAGTGCAACTCACTCATATACAATGTACTACACTGTGCATTTCATCTAATGCGGGTTTTTCAGTAAATTCTAAGTTTTTCAGTGCAACTCACTCATATACAATGTACTACACTCTGCATTTCGTCTAATGCGGGTTTTTCAGTAAATTCTAAGTTTTTCAGTGCAACTCACTCATATAGTATATACTACACTGTGCATTTCGTCTAATGCGGGTTTTTCAGTAAATTCTAAGTTTTTCAGTGCAACTCACTCATATACAATGTACTACACTGTGCATTTCGTCTAATGCGGGTTTTTCAGTAAATTCTAAGTTTTTCAGTGCAACTCACTCATATACAATGTACTACACTGTGCATTTCGTCTAATGCGGGTTTTTCAGTAAATTCTAAGTTTTTCAGTGCAACTCACTCATATACAATGTACTACACTGTGCATTTCGTCTAATGCAGATTTTTCAGTAAATTCTAAATTTTTCAGTGCAACTCACTCATATACAATGTACTACACTGTGCATTTTGTCTAATGCGGGTTTTTCAGTAAATTCTAAGTTGTTCAGTGCAATTCACTCATATACTATGTACTACACTGTGCATTTCGTCTAATGCGGGTTTTTCAGTAAATTCTAAGTTTTTCAGTGCAACTCACTCATATACAATGTACTACACTGTGCATTTCGTCTAATGCGGGCTTTTCAGTAAATTCTAAGTTTTTCAGTGCAACTCACTCATATACAATGTACTACACTGTGCATTTCGTCTAATGCGGGTTTTTCAGTAAATTCTAAGTTTTTCAGTGCAACTCACTCATATACAATGTACTACACTGTGGATTTCGTCTAATGCGGGTTTTTCAGTAAATTCTAAGTTTTTCAGTGCAACTCACTCATATACAATGTACTACACTGTGCATTTCGTCTAATGCGGGTTTTTCAGTAAATTCTAAGTTTTTCAGTGCAACTCACTCATATACAATGTACTACACTGTGCATTTCGTCTAATGCGGGTTTTCCGTAAATTCTAAGTTTTTCAGTGCAACTCACTCATATACAATGTACTACACTGTGCATTTCGTCTAATGCGGGTTTTTCAGTAAATTCTAAGTTTTTCAGTGCAACTCACTCATATAATATGTAATACACTGTGCATTTCGTCTAATGCGGGTTTTTCAGTAAATTCTAAGTTTTTCAGTGCAACTCACTCATATACTATGTACTACACTGTACATTTCGTCTAATGCGGGTTTTTCAGTAAATTCTAAGTTTTTCAGTGCAACTCACTCATATACAATGTACTACACTGTGCATTTCGTCTAATGCGGGTTTTTCAGTAAATTCTAAGTTTTTCAGTGCAACTCACTCATATACAATGTACTACACTGTGCATTTCGTCTAATGCGGGTTTTTCAGTAAATTCTAAGTTTTTCAGTGCAACTCACTCATATACAATGTACTACACTGTGCATTTCGTCTAATGCGGGTTTTTCAGTAAATTCTAAGTTTTTCAGTGCAACTCACTCATATACAATGTACTACACTGTGCATTTCGTCTAATGCGGGTTTTTCAGTAAATTCTAAGTTTTTCAGTGCAACTCACTCATATACAATGTACTACACTGTGCATTTCGTCTAATGCGGGTTTTTCAGTAAATTCTAAGTTTTTCAGTGCAACTCACTCATATACAATGTACTACACTCTGCATTTCGTCTAATGCGGGTTTTTCAGTAAATTCTAAGTTTTTCAGTGCAACTCACTCATATAGTATATACTACACTGTGCATTTCGTCTAATGCGGGTTTTTCAGTAAATTCTAAGTTTTTCAGTGCAACTCACTCATATACAATGTACTACACTGTGCATTTCGTCTAATGCGGGTTTTTCAGTAAATTCTAAGTTTTTCAGTGCAACTCACTCATATACAATGTACTACACTGTGCATTTCGTCTAATGCGGGTTTTTCAGTAAATTCTAAGTTTTTCAGTGCAACTCACTCATATACAATGTACTACACTCTGCATTTCGTCTAATGCGGGTTTTTCAGTAAATTCTAAGTTTTTCAGTGCAACTCACTCATATAGTATATACTACACTGTGCATTTCGTCTAATGCGGGTTTTTCAGTAAATTCTAAGTTTTTCAGTGCAACTCACTCATATACAATGTACTACACTGTGCATTTCGTCTAATGCGGGTTTTTCAGTAAATTCTAAGTTTTTCAGTGCAACTCACTCATATACAATGTACTACACTGTGCATTTCGTCTAATGCGGGTTTTTCAGTAAATTCTAAGTTTTTCAGTGCAACTCACTCATATACAATGTACTACACTGTGCATTTCGTCTAATGCAGATTTTTCAGTAAATTCTAAATTTTTCAGTGCAACTCACTCATATACAATGTACTACACTGTGCATTTTGTCTAATGCGGGTTTTTCAGTAAATTCTAAGTTGTTCAGTGCAATTCACTCATATACTATGTACTACACTGTGCATTTCGTCTAATGCGGGTTTTTCAGTAAATTCTAAGTTTTTCAGTGCAACTCACTCATATACAATGTACTACACTGTGCATTTCGTCTAATGCGGGCTTTTCAGTAAATTCTAAGTTTTTCAGTGCAACTCACTCATATACAATGTACTACACTGTGCATTTCGTCTAATGCGGGTTTTTCAGTAAATTCTAAGTTTTTCAGTGCAACTCACTCATATACAATGTACTACACTGTGCATTTCGTCTAATGTGGGTTTTTCAGTAAATTCTAAGTTTTTCAGTGCAACTACTCATATACAATGTACTACACTGTGCATTTCGTCTAATGCGGGTTTTTCAGTAAATTCTAAGTTTTTCAGTGCAACTCACTCATATACAATGTACTACACTGTGCATTTCGTCTAATGCGGGTTTTTCAGTAAATTCTAAGTTTTTCAGTGCAACTCACTCATATACAATGTACTACACTGTGCATTTCGTCTAATGCGGGTTTTTCAGTAAATTCTAAGTTTTTCAGTGCAACTCACTCATAAACTATGTACTACACTGTGCATTTCGTCTAATGCGGGTTTTTCAGTAAATTCTAAGTTTTTCAGTGCAACTCACTCATATACTATGTACAATACTGTACATTTCGTCTAATGCGGGTTTTTCAGTAAATTCTAAGTTTTTCAGTGCAACTCACTCATATACAATGTACTACACTGTGCATTTCGTCTAATGCGGGTTTTTCAGTAAATTCTAAGTTTTTCAGTGCAACTCACTCATATACAATGTACTACACTGTGCATTTCGTCTAATGCGGGTTTTTCAGTAAATTCTAAGTTTTTCAGTGCAACTCACTCATATACAATGTACTACACTGTGCATTTCGTCTAATGCGGGTTTTTCAATAAATTCTATTTTTTTCAGTGCAACTCAGTCATATACAATGTACTACACTGTGCATTTCGTCTAATGCGGGTTTTTCAGTAAATTCTAACTTTTTCAGTGCAACTCACTCATATACAATGTACTACACTGTGCATTTCGTCTAATGCGGGTTTTTCAGTAAATTCTAAGTTTTTCAGTGCAACTCACTCATATACAATGTACTACACTGTGCATTTCGTCTAATGCGGGTTTTTCAGTAAATTCTAAGTTTTTCAGTGAAACTCACTCATATACAATGTACTACACTGTGCATTTCGTCTAATGCGGGTTTTTCAGTAAATTCTAAGTTTTTCAGTGCAACTCACTCATATACTATGTACTACACTGTACATTTCGTCTAATGCGGGTTTTTCAGTAAATTCTAAGTTTTTCAGTGCAACTCACTCATATACAATGTACTACACTGTGCATTTCGTCTAATGCGGGTTTTTCAGTAAATTCTAAGTTTTTCAGTGCAACTCACTCATATACAATGTACTACACTGTGCATTTCGTCTAATGCGGGTTTTTCAGTAAATTCTAAGTTTTTCAGTGCAACTCACTCATATACAATGTACTACACTGTGCATTTCGTCTAATGCGGGTTTTTCAGTAAATTCTAAGTTTTTCAGTGCAACTCACTCATATACAATGTACTACACTGTGCATTTCGTCTAATGCGGGTTTTTCAGTAAATTCTAAGTTTTTCAGTGCAACTCACTCATATACAATGTACTACACTGTGCATTTCGTCTAATGCGGGTTTTTCAGTAAATTCTAAGTTTTTCAGTGCAACTCACTCATATACAATGTACTACACTGTGCATTTCGTCTAATGCGGGTTTTTCAGTAAATTCTAAGTTTTTCAGTGCAACTCACTCATATAGAATGTACTACACTGTGCATTTCGTCTAATGCGGGTTTTTCAGTAAATTCTAAGTTTTTCAGTGCAACTCACTCATATACTATATACTACACTGTGCATTTCGTCTAATGCGGGTTTTTCAGTAAATTCTAAGTTTTTCAGTGCAACTCACTCATATACAATGTACTACACTGTGCATTTCGTCTAATGCGGGTTTTTCAGTAAATTCTAAGTTTTTCAGTGCAACTCACTCATATACAATGTACTACACTGTGCATTTCGTCTAATGCGGGTTTTTCAGTAAATTCTAAGTTTTTCAGTGCAACTCACTCATATACAATGTACTACACTGTGCATTTCGTCTAATGCGGATTTTTCAGTAAATTCTAAATTTTTCAGTGCAACTCACTCATATACAATGTACTACACTGTGCATTTTGTCTAATGCGGGTTTTTCAGTAAATTCTAAGTTGTTCAGTGCAATTCACTCATATACTATGTACTACACTGTGCATTTCGTCTAATGCGGGTTTTTCAGTAAATTCTAAGTTTTTCAGTGCAACTCACTCATATACAATGTACTACACTGTGCATTTCGTCTAATGCGGGCTTTTCAGTAAATTCTAAGTTTTTCAGTGCAACTCACTCATATACAATGTACTACACTGTGCATTTCGTCTAATGCGGGTTTTTCAGTAAATTCTAAGTTTTTCAGTGCAACTCACTCATATACAATGTACTACACTGTGCATTTCGTCTAATGCGGGTTTTTCAGTAAATTCTAAGTTTTTCAGTGCAACTCACTCATATACAATGTACTACACTGTGCATTTCGTCTAATGCGGGTTTTTCAGTAAATTCTATTTTTTTCAGTGCAACTCAGTCATATACAATGTACTACACTGTGCATTTCGTCTAATGCGGGTTTTTCAGTAAATTCTAACTTTTTCAGTGCAACTCACTCATATACAATGTACTACACTGTGCATTTCGTCTAATGCGGGTTTTTTCAGTAAATTCTAAGTTTTTCAGTGCAACTCACTCATATACAATGTACTACACTGTGCATTTCGTCTAATGCGGGTTTTTCAGTAAATTCTAAGTTTTTCAGTGCAACTCACTCATATACAATGTACTACACTGTGCATTTCGTCTAATGCGGGTTTTTCAGTAAATTCTAAGTTTTTCAGTGCAACTCACTCATATACAATGTACTACACTGTGCATTTCGTCTAATGCGGGTTTTTCAGTAAATTCTAAGTTTTTCAGTGCAACTCACTCATATACAATGTACTACACTGTGCATTTCGTCTAATGCGGGTTTTTCAGTAAATTCTAAGTTTTTCAGTGCAACTCACTCATATACAATGTACTACACTGTGCATTTCGTCTAATGCGGGTTTTTCAGTAAATTCTAAGTTTTTCAGTGCAACTCACTCATATACAATGTACTACACTGTGCATTTTGTCTAATGCGGGTTTTTCAGTAAATTCTAAGTTGTTCAGTGCAATTCACTCATATACTATGTACTACACTGTGCATTTCGTCTAATGCGGGTTTTTCAGTAAATTCTAAGTTTTTCAGTGCAACTCACTCATATACAATGTACTACACTGTGCATTTCGTCTAATGCGGGCTTTTCAGTAAATTCTAAGTTTTTCAGTGCAACTCACTCATATACAATGTACTACACTGTGCATTTCGTCTAATGCGGGTTTTTCAGTAAATTCTAAGTTTTTCAGTGCAACTCACTCATATACAATGTACTACACTGTGCATTTCGTCTAATGCGGGTTTTTCAGTAAATTCGAAGTTTTTCAGTGCAACTCACTCATATACAATGTACTACACTGTGCATTTCGTCTAATGCGGGTTTTTCAGTAAATTCTATTTTTTTCAGTGCAACTCAGTCATATACAATGTACTACACTGTGCATTTCGTCTAATGCGGGTTTTTCAGTAAATTCTAACTTTTTCAGTGCAACTCACTCATATACAATGTACTACACTGTGCATTTCGTCTAATGCGGGTTTTTCAGTAAATTCTAAGTTTTTCAGTGCAACTCACTCATATACAATGTACTACACTGTGCATTTCGTCTAATGCGGGTTTTTCAGTAAATTCTAAGTTTTTCAGTGAAACTCACTCATATACAATGTACTACACTGTGCATTTCGTCTAATGCGGGGTTTTTCAGTAAATTCTAAGTTTTTCAGTGCAACTCACTCATATACAATGTACTACACTGTGCATTTCGTCTAATGTGGGTTTTTCAGTAAATTCTAAGTTTTTCAGTGCAACTACTCATATACAATGTACTACACTGTGCATTTCGTCTAATGCGGGTTTTTCAGTAAATTCTAAGTTTTTCAGTGCAACTCACTCATATACAATGTACTACACTGTGCATTTCTTCTAATGCGGGTTTTTCAGTAAATTCTAAGTTTTTCAGTGCAACTCACTCATATACAATGTACTACACTGTGCATTTCGTCTAATGCGGGTTTTTCAGTAAATTCTAAGTTTTTCAGTGCAATGCACTCATATTCAATGTACTACACTGTGCATTTCGTCTAATGCGGGTTTTTCAGTAAATTCTAAGTTTTTCAGTGCAACTCACTCATAAACTATGTACTACACTGTGCATTTCGTCTAATGCAGGTTTTTCAGTAAATTCTAAGTTTTTCAGTGCAACTCAATCATATACTATGTACAATACTGTACATTTCGTCTAATGCGGGTTTTTCAGTAAATTCTAAGTTTTTCAGTGCAACTCACTCATATACAATGTACTACACTGTGCATTTCGTCTAATGCGGGTTTTTCAGTAAATTCTAAGTTTTTCAGTGCAACTCACTCATAAACTATGTACTACACTGTGCATTTCGTCTAATGCAGGTTTTTCAGTAAATTCTAAGTTTTTCAGTGCAACTCAATCATATACTATGTACAATACTGTACATTTCGTCTAATGCGGGTTTTTCAGTAAATTCTAAGTTTTTCAGTGCAACTCACTCATATACAATGTACTACACTGTGCATTTCGTCTAATGCGGGTTTTTCAGTAAATTCTAAGTTTTTCAGTGCAACTCACTCATATACAATGTACTACACTGTGCATTTCGTCTAATGCGGGTTTTTCAGTAAATTCTAAGTTTTTCAGTGCAACTCTCTCATATACAATGTACTACACTGTGCATTTCCTCTAATGCGGGTTTTTCAGTAAATTCTAAGTTTTTCAGTGCAACTCACTCATATACAATGTACTACACTGTGCATTTCGTCTAATGTGGGTTTTTCAGTAAATTCTAAGTTTTTCAGTGCAACTACTCATATACAATGTACTACACTGTGCATTTCGTCTAATGCGGGTTTTTCAGTAAATTCTAAGTTTTTCAGTGCAACTCACTCATATACAATGTACTACACTGTGCATTTCTTCTAATGCGGGTTTTTCAGTAAATTCTAAGTTTTTCAGTGCAACTCACTCATATACAATGTACTACACTGTGCATTTCGTCTAATGCGGGTTTTTCAGTAAATTCTAAGTTTTTCAGTGCAATGCACTCATATTCAATGTACTACACTGTGCATTTCGTCTAATGCGGGTTTTTCAGTAAATTCTAAGTTTTTCAGTGCAACTCACTCATAAACTATGTACTACACTGTGCATTTCGTCTAATGCAGGTTTTTCAGTAAATTCTAAGTTTTTCAGTGCAACTCAATCATATACTATGTACAATACTGTACATTTCGTCTAATGCGGGTTTTTCAGTAAATTCTAAGTTTTTCAGTGCAACTCACTCATATACAATGTACTACACTGTGCATTTCGTCTAATGCGGGTTTTTCAGTAAATTCTAAGTTTTTCAGTGCAACTCACTCATAAACTATGTACTACACTGTGCATTTCGTCTAATGCAGGTTTTTCAGTAAATTCTAAGTTTTTCAGTGCAACTCAATCATATACTATGTACAATACTGTACATTTCGTCTAATGCGGGTTTTTCAGTAAATTCTAAGTTTTTCAGTGCAACTCACTCATATACAATGTACTACACTGTGCATTTCGTCTAATGCGGGTTTTTCAGTAAATTCTAAGTTTTTCAGTGCAACTCACTCATATACAATGTACTACACTGTGCATTTCGTCTAATGCGGGTTTTTCAGTAAATTCTAAGTTTTTCAGTGCAACTCACTCATATACAATGTACTACACTGTGCATTTCGTCTAATGCGGGTTTTTCAGTAAATTCTAAGTTTTTCAGTGCAACTCACTCATATACTATGTACTACACTGTGCATTTCGTCTAATGCGGGTTTTTCAGTAAATTCTATTTTTTTCAGTGCAACTCACTCATATACAATGTACTACACTGTGCATTTCGTCTAATGCGGGTTTTTCAGTAAATTCTAAGTTTTTCAGTGCAACTCACTCATATACAATGTACTACACTGTGCATTTCGTCTAATGCGGGTTTTTCAGTAAATTCTAAGTTTTTCAGTGCAACTCACTCATATACAATGTACTACACTGTGCATTTCGTCTAATGCGGGTTTTTCAGTAAATTCTAAGTTTTTCAGTGCAACTCACTCATATACAATGTACTACACTGTGCATTTCGTCTAATGCGGGTTTTTCAGTAAATTCTAAGTTTTTCAGTGCAACTCACTCATATACAATGTACTACACTGTACATTTCTTCTAATGCGGGTTTTTCAGTAAATTCTAAGTTTTTCAGTGCAACTCACTCATATACAATGTACTACACTGTGCATTTCATCTAATGCGGGTTTTTCAGTAAATTCTAAGTTTTTCAGTGCAACTCACTCATATACAATGTACTACACTGTGCATTTCGTCTAATGCGGGTTTTTCAGTAAATTCTAAGTTTTTCAGTGCAACTCACTCGTATACAATGTACTACACTGTGCATTTCGTCTAATGCGGGTTTTCCAGTAAATTCTAAGTTTTTCAGTGCAACTCACTCATATACTATGTACTACACTGTGCATTTCGTCTAATGCGGGTTTTTCAGTAAATTCTAAGTTTTTCAGTGCAACTCACTCATATACTATGTACTACACTGTATATTTCGTCTATTGCGGGTTTTTCAGTAAATTCTAAGTTTTTCAGTGCAACTCACTCATATACAATGTACTACACTGTGTATTTAGTCTAATGCGGGTTTTCAGTAAATTCTAAGTTTTTCAGTGCAACTCACTCATATACAATGTACTACACTGTGCATTTCGTCTAATGCGGGTTTTTCAGTAAATTCTAAGTTTTTCAGTGCAACTCACTCATATACAATGTACTACACTGTGCATTTCGTCTAATGCGGGTTTTTCAGTAAATTCTAAGTTTTTCAGTGCAACTCACTCATATACAATGTACTACACTGTGGATTTCGTCTAATGCGGGTTTTTCAGTAAATTCTAAGTTTTTCAGTGCAACTCACTCATATACAATGTACTACACTGTGCATTTCGTCTAATGCGGGTTTTTCAGTAAATTCTAAGTTTTTCAGTGCAACTCACTCATATACAATGTACTACACTGTGCATTTCGTCTAATGCGGGTTTTTCAGTAAATTCTAAGTTTTTCAATGCAACTCACTCATATACTATGTACTACACTGTGCATTTCGTCTAATGCAGGTTTTTCAGTAAATTCTAAGTTTTTCAGTGCAACTCACTCATATACAATGTACTACACTGTGCATTTCGTCTAATGCGGGTTTTTCAGTAAATTCTAAGTTTTTCAGTGCAACTCACTCATATACAATGTACTACACTGTGCATTTCGTCTAATGCGGGTTTTTCAGTAAATTCTAAGTTTTTCAGTGCAACTCACTCATATACAATGTACTACACTGTGCATTTCGTCTAATACGGGTTTTTCAGTAAATTCTAAGTTTTTCAGTGCAACTCACTCATATACAATGTACTACACTGTGCATTTCGTCTAATGCGGGTTTTTCAGTAAATTCTAAGTTTTTCAGTGCAACTCACTCATATACAATGTACTACACTGTGCATTTCGTCTAATGCGGGTTTTTCAGTAAATTCTAAGTTTTTCAGTGCAACTCACTCATATACAATGTACTACACTGTGCATTTCGTCTAATGCGGGTTTTTCAGTAAATTCTAAGTTTTTCAATGCAACTCACTCATATACTATGTACTACACTGTGCATTTCGTCTAATGCAGGTTTTTCAGTAAATTCTAAGTTTTTCAGTGCAACTCACTCATATACAATGTACTACACTGTGCATTTCGTCTAATGCGGGTTTTTCAGTAAATTCTAAGTTTTTCAGTGCAACTCACTCATATACAATGTACTACACTGTGCATTTCGTCTAATGCGGGTTTTTCAGTAAATTCTAAGTTTTTCAGTGCAACTCACTCATATACAATGTACTACACTGTGCATTTCGTCTAATACGGGTTTTTCAGTAAATTCTAAGTTTTTCAGTGCAACTCACTCATATACAATGTACTACACTGTGCATTTCGTCTAATGCGGGTTTTTCAGTAAATTCTAAGTTTTTCAGTGCAACTCACTCATATACAATGTACTACACTGTGCATTTCGTCTAATGCGGGTTTTTCAGTAAATTCTAAGTTTTTCAGTGCAACTCACTCATATACAATGTACTACACTGTGCATTTCGTCTAATGCGGGTTTTTCAGTAAATTCTAAGTTTTTCAGTGCAACTCACTCATATACTATGTACTACACTGTGCATTTCGTCTAATGCGGGTTTTTCAGTAAATTCTAAGTTTTTCAGTGCAACTCACTCATATACTATGTACTACACTGTGCATTTCGTCTAATGCGGGTTTTTCAGTAAATTCTAAGTTTTTCAGTGCAACTCACTCATATACAATGTACTATACTGTGCATTTCGTCTAATGCGGGTTTTTCAGTAAATTCTAAGTTTTTCAGTGCAACTCACTCATATACAATGTACTACACTGTGTATTTAGTCTAATGCGGGTTTTCAGTAAATTCTAAGTTTTTCAGTGCAACTCACTCATATACAATGTACTACACTGTGCATTTCGTCTAATGCGGGTTTTTCAGTAAATTCTAAGTTTTTCAGTGCAACTCACTCATATACAATGTACTACACTGTGCATTTCGTCTAATGCGGGTTTTTCAGTAAATTCTAAGTTTTTCAGTGCAACTCACTCATATACAATGTACTACACTGTGGATTTCGTCTAATGCGGGTTTTTCAGTAAATTCTAAATTTCTCAGTGCAACTCACTCATATACAATGTACTACACTGTGCATTTCGTCTAATGCGGGTTTTTCAGTAAATTCTAAGTTTTTCAGTGCAACTCACTCATATACTATGTACTACACTGTACATTTCGTCTATTGCGGGTTTTTCAGTAAATTCTAAGTTTTTCAGTGCAACTCACTCATATACAATGTACTACACTGTGTATTTAGTCTAATGCGGGTTTTCAGTAAATTCTAAGTTTTTCAGTGCAACTCACTCATATACAATGTACTGCACTGTGCATTTCGTCTAATGCGGGTTTTTCAGTAAATTCTAAGTTTTTCAGTGCAACTCACTCATATACAATGTACTACACTGTGCATTTCGTCTAATGCGGGTTTTTCAGTAAATTCTAAGTTTTTCAGTGCAACTCACTCATATACAATGTACTACACTGTGGATTTCGTCTAATGCGGGTTTTTCAGTAAATTCCAAATTTTTCAGTGCAACTCACTCATATACAATATACTACACTGTGCATTTCGTCTAATGCGGGTTTTTCAGTAAATTCTAAGTTTTTCAGTGCAACTCACTCATATACAATGTACTACACTGTGCATTTCGTCTAATGCGGGTTTTTCAGTAAATTCTAAGTTTTTCAGTGCAACTCACTCATATACAATGTACTACACTGTGCATTTCGTCTAATGCGGGTTTTTCAGTAAATTCTAAGTTTTTCAGTGCAACTCACTCATATACTATGTACTACACTGTGCATTTCGCCTAATGCGGGTTTTTCAGTAAATTCTATGTTTTTCAGTGCAACTCACTCATATACTATGTACTACACTGTGCATTTCGTCTAATGCGGGTTTTTCAGTAAATTCTAAGTTTTTCAGTGCAACTCACTCATATACAATGTACTACACTGTACATTTCTTCTAATGCGGGTTTTTCAGTAAATTCTAAGTTTTTCAGTGCAACTCACTCATAAACAATGTACTACACTGTGCATTTCGTCTAATGCGGGTTTTTCAGTAAATTCTAAGTTTTTCAGTGCAACTCATTCATATACAATGTACTACACTGTGCATTTCGTCTAATACTGGTTTTTCAGAAAATTCTAAGTTTTTCAGTGCAACTCACTCATATACAATGTACTACACTGTGCATTTCGTCTAATGCGGGTTTTTCAGTAAATTCTAAGTTTTTCAGTGCAACTCACTCGTATACAATGTACTACACTGTGCATTTCGTCTAATGCGGGTTTTCCAGTAAATTCTAAGTTTTCAGTGCAACTCACTCATATACTATGTACTACACTGTGCATTTCGTCTAATGCGGGTTTTTCAGTAAATTCTAAGTTTTTCAGTGCAACTCACTCATGTACTATGTACTACACTGTACATTTCGTCTATTGGGGGTTTTTCAGTAAATTCTAAGTTTTCAGTGCAACTCACTCATATACAATGTACTACACTGTGTATTTAGTCTAATGCGGGTTTTCAGTAAATTCTAAGTTTTTCAGTGCAACTCACTCATATACAATGTACTACACTGTGCATTTCGTCTAATGCGGGTTTTTCAGTAAATTCTAAGTTTTTCAGTGCAACTCACTCATATACAATGTACTACACTGTGCATTTCGTCTAATGCGGGTTTTTCAGTAAATTCTAAGTTTTTCAGTGCAACTCACTCATATACAATGTACTACACTGTGGATTTCGTCTAATGCGGGTTTTTCAGTAAATTCTAAGTTTTTCAGTGCAACTCACTCATATACAATGTACTACACTGTGCATTTCGTCTAATGCGGGTTTTTCAGTAAATTCTAAGTTTTTCAGTGCAACTCACTCATATACAATGTACTACACTGTACATTTCTTCTAATGCGGGTTTTTCAGTAAATTCTAAGTTTTTCAGTGCAACTCACTCATATACAATGTACTACACTGTGCATTTCATCTAATGCGGGTTTTTCAGTAATTCTAAGTTTTTCAGTGCAACTCACTCATATACAATGTACTACACTGTGCATTTCGTCTAATGCGGGTTTTTCAGTAAATTCTAAGTTTTTCAGTGCAACTCACTCATATACAATGTACTACACTGTGCATTTCGTCTAATGCGGGTTTTCCAGTAAATTCTAAGTTTTTCAGTGCAACTCACTCATATACTATGTACTACACTGTGCATTTCGTCTAATGCGGGTTTTTCAGTAAATTCTAAGTTTTTCAGTGCAACTCACTCATATACTATGTACTACACTGTATATTTCGTCTATTGCGGGTTTTTCAGTAAATTCTAAGTTTTTCAGTGCAACTCACTCATATACAATGTACTACACTGTGTATTTAGTCTAATGCGGGTTTTCAGTAAATTCTAAGTTTTTCAGTGCAACTCACTCATATACAATGTACTACACTGTGCATTTCGTCTAATGCGGGTTTTTCAGTAAATTCTAAGTTTTTCAGTGCAACTCACTCATATACAATGTACTACACTGTGCATTTCGTCTAATGCGGGTTTTTCAGTAAATTCTAAGTTTTTCAGTGCAACTCACTCATATACAATGTACTACACTGTGGATTTCGTCTAATGCGGGTTTTTCAGTAAATTCCAAATTTTTCAGTGCAACTCACTCATATACAATATACTACACTGTGCATTTCCTCTAATGCGGGTTTTTCAGTAAATTCTAAGTTTTTCAGTGCAACTCACTCATATACTATGTACTACACTGTGCATTTCGTCTAATGCGGGTTTTTCAGTAAATTCTAAGTTTTTCAGTGCAACTCACTCATATACTATGTACTACACTGTACATTTCGTCTAATGCGGGTTTTTCAGTAAATTCTAAGTTTTTCAGTGCAACTCACTCATATACAATGTACTACACTGTGCATTTCGTCTAATGCGGGTTTTTCAGTAAATTCTAAGTTTTTCAGTGCAACTCACTCATATACAATGTACTACACTGTGCATTTCGTCTAATGCGGGTTTTTCAGTAAATTCTAAGTTTTTCAATGCAACTCACTCATATACTATGTACTACACTGTGCATTTCGTCTAATGCAGGTTTTTCAGTAAATTCTAAGTTTTTCAGTGCAACTCACTCATATACAATGTACTACACTGTGCATTTCGTCTAATGCGGGTTTTTCAGTAAATTCTAAGTTTTTCAGTGCAACTCACTCATATACAATGTACTACACTGTGCATTTCGTCTAATGCGGGTTTTTCAGTAAATTCTAAGTTTTTCAGTGCAACTCACTCATATACAATGTACTACACTGTGCATTTCGTCTAATACGGGTTTTTCAGTAAATTCTAAGTTTTTCAGTGCAACTCACTCATATACAATGTACTACACTGTGCATTTCGTCTAATGCGGGTTTTTCAGTAAATTCTAAGTTTTTCAGTGCAACTCACTCATATACAATGTACTACACTGTGCATTTCGTCTAATGCGGGTTTTTCAGTAAATTCTAAGTTTTTCAGTGCAACTCACTCATATACAATGTACTACACTGTGCATTTCGTCTAATGCGGGTTTTTCAGTAAATTCTAAGTTTTTCAGTGCAACTCACTCATATACTATGTACTACACTGTGCATTTCGTCTAATGCGGGTGTTTCAGTAAATTCTAAGTTTTTCAGTGCAACTCACTCATATACTATGTACTACACTGTGCATTTCGTCTAATGCGGGTTTTTCAGTAAATTCTAAGTTTTTCAGTGCAACTCATTCATATACAATGTACTATACTGTGCATTTCGTCTAATGCGGGTTTTTCAGTAAATTCTAAGTTTTTCAGTGCAACTCACTCATATACAATGTACTACACTGTGTATTTAGTCTAATGCGGGTTTTCAGTAAA
This sequence comes from Mus caroli, assembly GCF_978045245.1. Taxonomy (NCBI): domain Eukaryota; kingdom Metazoa; phylum Chordata; class Mammalia; order Rodentia; family Muridae; genus Mus; species Mus caroli. The sequence goes on along the minus strand of NW_028227980.1, from coordinate 5,079 downwards.
TTCTAAGTTTTTCAGTGCAACTCACTCATATACAATGTACTACACTGTGCATTTCGTCTAATGCGGGTTTTTCAGTAAATTCTAAGTTTTTCAGTGCAACTCACTCATATACAATGTACTACACTGTGCATTTCGTCTAATGCGGGTTTTTCAGTAAATTCTAAGTTTTTTCAGTGCAACTCACTCATATACAATGTACTACACTGTGCATTTCGTCTAATGCGGGTTTTTCAGTAAATTCTAAATTTCTCAGTGCAACTCACTCATATACAATGTACTACACTGTGCATTTCGTCTAATGCGGGTTTTTCAGTAAATTCTAAGTTTTTCAGTGCAACTCACTCATATACTATGTACTACACTGTACATTTCGTCTATTGCGGGTTTTTCAGTAAATTCTAAGTTTTTCAGTGCAACTCACTCATATACAATGTACTACACTGTGTATTTAGTCTAATGCGGGTTTTCAGTAAATTCTAAGTTTTTCAGTGCAACTCACTCATATACAATGTACTGCACTGTGCATTTCGTCTAATGCGGGTTTTTCAGTAAATTCTAAGTTTTTCAGTGCAACTCACTCATATACAATGTACTACACTGTGCATTTCGTCTAATGCGGGTTTTTCAGTAAATTCTAAGTTTTTCAGTGCAACTCACTCATATACAATGTACTACACTGTGGATTTCGTCTAATGCGGGTTTTTCAGTAAATTCCAAATTTTTCAGTGCAACTCACTCATATACAATATACTACACTGTGCATTTCGTCTAATGCGGGTTTTTCAGTAAATTCTAAGTTTTTCAGTGCAACTCACTCATATACAATGTACTACACTGTGCATTTCGTCTAATGCGGGTTTTTCAGTAAATTCTAAGTTTTTCAGTGCAACTCACTCATATACAATGTACTACACTGTGCATTTCGTCTAATGCGGGTTTTTCAGTAAATTCTAAGTTTTTCAGTGCAACTCACTCATATACTATGTACTACACTGTGCATTTCGCCTAATGCGGGTTTTTCAGTAAATTCTAAGTTTTTCAGTGCAACTCACTCATATACTATGTACTACACTGTGCATTTCGTCTAATGCGGGTTTTTCAGTAAATTCTAAGTTTTTCAGTGCAACTCACTCATATACAATGTACTACACTGTACATTTCTTCTAATGCGGGTTTTTCAGTAAATTCTAAGTTTTTCAGTGCAACTCACTCATAAACAATGTACTACACTGTGCATTTCGTCTAATGCGGGTTTTTCAGTAAATTCTAAGTTTTTCAGTGCAACTCATTCATATACAATGTACTACACTGTGCATTTCGTCTAATACTGGTTTTTCAGAAAATTCTAAGTTTTTCAGTGCAACTCACTCATATACAATGTACTACACTGTGCATTTCGTCTAATGCGGGTTTTTCAGTAAATTCTAAGTTTTTCAGTGCAACTCACTCGTATACAATGTACTACACTGTGCATTTCGTCTAATGCGGGTTTTCCAGTAAATTCTAAGTTTTTCAGTGCAACTCACTCCTATACTATGTACTACACTGTGCATTTCGTCTAATGCGGGTTTTTCAGTAAATTCTAAGTTTTTCAGTGCAACTCACTCATGTACTATGTACTACACTGTACATTTCGTCTATTGGGGGTTTTTCAGTAAATTCTAAGTTTTTCAGTGCAACTCACTCATATACAATGTACTACACTGTGTATTTAGTCTAATGCGGGTTTTCAGTAAATTCTAAGTTTTTCAGTGCAACTCACTCATATACAATGTACTACACTGTGCATTTCGTCTAATGCGGGTTTTTCAGTAAATTCTAAGTTTTTCAGTGCAACTCACTCATATACAATGTACTACACTGTGCATTTCGTCTAATGCGGGTTTTTCAGTAAATTCTAAGTTTTTCAGTGCAACTCACTCATATACAATGTACTACACTGTGGATTTCGTCTAATGCGGGTTTTTCAGTAAATTCCAAATTTTTCAGTGCAACTCACTCATATACAATATACTACACTGTGCATTTCCTCTAATGCGGGTTTTTCAGTAAATTCTAAGTTTTTCAGTGCAACTCACTCATATACTATGTACTACACTGTGCATTTCGTCTAATGCGGGTTTTTCAGTAAATTCTAAGTTTTTCAGTGCAACTCACTCATATACTATGTACTACACTGTACATTTCGTCTAATGCGGGTTTTTCAGTAAATTCTAAGTTTTTCAGTGCAACTCACTCATATACAATGTACTACACTGTGCATTTCGTCTAATGCGGGTTTTTCAGTAAATTCTAAGTTTTTCAGTGCAACTCACTCATTATACTATCTACTACACTGTGCATTTCGTCTAATACGGGTTTTTCAGTAAATTCTAAGTTTTTCAGTGCAACTCACTCATATACAATGTACTACACTGTGCATTTCGTCTAATGCGGGTTTTTCAGTAAATTCTAAGTTTTTCAGTGCAACTCACTCATATACAATGTACTACACTGTGCATTTCGTCTAATGCGGGTTTTTCAGTAAATTCTAAGTTTTTCAATGCAACTCACTCATATACTATGTACTACACTGTGCATTTCGTCTAATGCAGGTTTTTCAGTAAATTCTAAGTTTTTCAGTGCAACTCACTCATATACAATGTACTACACTGTGCATTTCGTCTAATGCGGGTTTTTCAGTAAATTCTAACTTTTTCAGTGCAACTCACTCATATACAATGTACTACACTGTGCATTTCGTCTAATGCGGGTTTTTCAGTAAATTCTAAGTTTTTCAGTGCAACTCACTCATATACAATGTACTACACTGTGCATTTCGTCTAATACGGGTTTTTCAGTAAATTCTAAGTTTTTCAGTGCAACTCACTCATATACAATGTACTACACTGTGCATTTCGTCTAATGCGGGTTTTTCAGTAAATTCTAAGTTTTTCAGTGCAACTCACTCATATACAATGTACTACACTGTGCATTTCGTCTAATGCGGGTTTTTCAGTAAATTCTAAGTTTTTCAGTGCAACTCACTCATATACAATGTACTACACTGTGCATTTCGTCTAATGCGGGTTTTTCAGTAAATTCTAAGTTTTTCAGTGCAACTCACTCATATACTATGTACTACACTGTGCATTTCGTCTAATGCGGGTGTTTCAGTAAATTCTAAGTTTTTCAGTGCAACTCACTCATATACTATGTACTACACTGTGCATTTCGTCTAATGCGGGTTTTTCAGTAAATTCTAAGTTTTTCAGTGCAACTCACTCATATACAATGTACTATACTGTGCATTTCGTCTAATGCGGGTTTTTCAGTAAATTCTAAGTTTTTCAGTGCAACTCACTCATATACAATGTACTACACTGTGTATTTAGTCTAATGCGGGTTTTCAGTAAATTCTAAGTTTTTCAGTGCAACTCACTCATATACAATGTACTACACTGTGCATTTCGTCTAATGCGGGTTTTTCAGTAAATTCTAAGTTTTTCAGTGCAACTCACTCATATACAATGTACTACACTGTGCATTTCGTCTAATGCGGGTTTTCAGTAAATTCTAAGTTTTTCAGTGCAACTCACTCATATACAATGTACTACACTGTGCATTTCGTCTAATGCGGGTTTTTCAGTAAATTCTAAATTTCTCAGTGCAACTCACTCATATACAATGTACTACACTGTGCATTTCGTCTAATGCGGGTTTTTCAGTAAATTCTAAGTTTTTCAGTGCAACTCACTCATATACTATGTACTACACTGTACATTTCGTCTATTGCGGGTTTTTCAGTAAATTCTAAGTTTTTCAGTGCAACTCACTCATATACAATGTACTACACTGTGTATTTAGTCTAATGCGGGTTTTCAGTAAATTCTAAGTTTTTCAGTGCAACTCACTCATATACAATGTACTGCACTGTGCATTTCGTCTAATGCGGGTTTTTCAGTAAATTCTAAGTTTTTCAGTGCAACTCACTCATATACAATGTACTACACTGTGCATTTCGTCTAATGCGGGTTTTTCAGTAAATTCTAAGTTTTTCAGTGCAACTCACTCATATACAATGTACTACACTGTGGATTTCGTCTAATGCGGGTTTTTCAGTAAATTCCAAATTTTTCAGTGCAACTCACTCATATACAATATACTACACTGTGCATTTCGTCTAATGCGGGTTTTTCAGTAAATTCTAAGTTTTTCAGTGCAACTCACTCATATACAATGTACTACACTGTGCATTTCGTCTAATGCGGGTTTTTCAGTAAATTCTAAGTTTTTCAGTGCAACTCACTCATATACAATGTACTACACTGTGCATTTCGTCTAATGCGGGTTTTTCAGTAAATTCTAAGTTTTTCAGTGCAACTCACTCATATACTATGTACTACACTGTGCATTTCGCCTAATGCGGGTTTTTCAGTAAATTCTAAGTTTTTCAGTGCAACTCACTCATATACTATGTACTACACTGTGCATTTCGTCTAATGCGGGTTTTTCAGTAAATTCTAAGTTTTTCAGTGCAACTCACTCATATACAATGTACTACACTGTACATTTCTTCTAATGCGGGTTTTTCAGTAAATTCTAAGTTTTTCAGTGCAACTCACTCATAAACAATGTACTACACTGTGCATTTCGTCTAATGCGGGTTTTTCAGTAAATTCTAAGTTTTTCAGTGCAACTCATTCATATACAATGTACTACACTGTGCATTTCGTCTAATACTGGTTTTTCAGAAAATTCTAAGTTTTTCAGTGCAACTCACTCATATACAATGTACTACACTGTGCATTTCGTCTAATGCGGGTTTTTCAGTAAATTCTAAGTTTTTCAGTGCAACTCACTCGTATACAATGTACTACACTGTGCATTTCGTCTATGCGGGTTTTCCAGTAAATTCTAAGTTTTTCAGTGCAACTCACTCATATACTATGTACTACACTGTGCATTTCGTCTAATGCGGGTTTTTCAGTAAATTCTAAGTTTTTCAGTGCAACTCACTCATGTACTATGTACTACACTGTACATTTCGTCTATTGGGGGTTTTTCAGTAAATTCTAAATTTTTCAGTGCAACTCACTC